>NW_010416661.1:1914-2162 GCF_000710305.1 Buceros rhinoceros silvestris | reverse complement strand
CCACGTACACAGCGGCTCGTCCCACGGCCAGACCCACACGCGGCCCCCTGCAACCTCCTGCCTCCAGGCCTCGGTGCCTCCTCATGTGTGTGCCAAGCCCAGGGGGGTGGCCACGGGCTCCCACCCACCCGTGCCCCCTGCTCCGTCCCAGAGTCCGAGCAGAGCTCAGGCCTCTTCCTCCGGCCACCCCCGGGCTCCCTCTCACCGGCCCCAGCGCCCAGGGCGGATCCCATGGGCCGTGCACGAGG
>NW_010416661.1:1160-1548 GCF_000710305.1 Buceros rhinoceros silvestris | reverse complement strand
CTGTGCGCAGCCGAAGGGGCGAGAAGGGGAGTGAGGGAGAGAGCCTGGCGGCTGCGAAAGGAGCTGGAACTGCTTCAAAGAACATAACAGCAAGGAAATGAAAGACATACAAACGTGGAAGGGGACCTGGGACATGCTCGGGGACATGGTTTGGGGGTGACCTGACATGCCGGGTTAACGATTGGCCTCCATGGCCTTAAAGGTCTTTTCCAAGCTCAGTGATTCTACGCTTCTAACCAAACCACGACTGGGTGTAGAATCGCACCCAAAGGTCCAGTTTGGACCTTTGTGGTGACGTGCGAAGCAGGACCGTGGGGACCTCCATTGCGGCAGCAAGGACTGCAAACTGGGAGGACTGTCAGGAGCTCAGCTCACCGTAGTGTGCCCC
>NW_010416661.1:0-266 GCF_000710305.1 Buceros rhinoceros silvestris | reverse complement strand
GCAAGACTTCCTCCCGTTTACTCTCTCAGTTCCTTTTAGACACAAGAACAACATCCCTTTGTTTCCTCCTCACAATCCCCCCCTTTTTCTAAGTTTTGTTGATTCTTGCACTCCTAAGAAGCTTCCCACCTAGCTAGCATTTCTTGACATTCCTTTTCTCTACCTTTGTCTTCCTTTAGATTCGATTCCGGTAGGTACAACGACTTGTCGTGATAAGGTGGAGGATCCAGGGACCTCTTCTTGGTTATTGCTGTTTCTATCAGTCT
>NW_010416660.1:5298-7020 GCF_000710305.1 Buceros rhinoceros silvestris | reverse complement strand
TATGTAATATTAGTATAATAGCAATTTTTATCATTAAGCTTGAGTTATGTTTTACTTTTTGGTGATATTTTTAGAAATACCCTGAAAAAGCCGACCCGTTATGTCTATGGAGAAAACAAAATTGATTGCTCCAATTAAGCATTAAGCCTATTGAAGATTCTGGGGCTGAGCTTATTCTTTGCAAAGAAGAAGAAGAAAGTACATAACTGAGGGTAGGCGAGGTGAAGGAGAGGGGTAAAAAGAGGAAGAAACAGCCCAGATGGCTGAGATGTTTTTAAACCATGAAAAGGAAATCCTTTCAGAGAACAGACAGGAAAAACAAACATCCAAGATAATTCTGAGGCTGGAAAAAGCTGAGTTTGTTGGGTGCCTAAGACACTTGTTTTGCCAGAGAAGTAGTTTTTTCAGAAAAGAAAGAGCCCAAAATAAATTGGGTGGTGATGAACACTCAATAGGGTGCATCCTATTGCACTGTCTCATTTTTCAAGGAATCTGTCTGTTTTCATATGCTTTACCTATGTGTAAAGCGCCAGTTAGGACAACAATATGGAGGCACATGCCAAAAGAAAGGAAGATGTGTACACTGAAGTGTGTGCATAAATTTGTATTTGCATACTTGGGGCATTACTTAAAAAAAAAAAAAAAGTATGCAAAACCAACACAAAAGCAAAAAACCCTAAACCATTTAAGAAATATACTGGTAAAAGGACTTAACTCCCTTGGTTTGTACAAACTTCAGGTTCCATGAACATGCTTCTGAGATGAAAAAAATATGGTAAAAGTAAGAATTTTACTTTCAGACTTCTAAACGTACAAAGGTAGACAGTACAGTCCCTACATTCCATGTGCTATTTACACACTGTTTTTATTTGATTTTTTTTTTTTATTTTTTAAATCCTGGAATAGCTCAAACAGGTTGATTTACCCCAAAGCAAGAAATTCGCCTGAGAAATGCACACTTTCTTCAGTGAAAACATAGCTTCAGGTCATTGCTGAAGACATACTGTTGCCTTGAGAAAGGGAAGCTTAAGGGAAAATCTTGAAGAAACCTGCCTCAGGACCACTGAACTTAAACCTGATAACTATCCTGGGAAGAAAGTATCTGTAAATTTGAAAACAATGTGTTACTTTAGAATGTACTTCCCCTCATATGGGAGATACTTGTAGTATTACAAACTTTTCTTCCCTCACGCAAGTCTTCTTGTTTATACTAGGGCCTCATCAATAGTCTTCCGTCTTCAGCTGTAGAATAAAGTAATTATTGGGATAAGCACTGAGAAAGAACAAAGGAACTGTCAACTGAATGTGAGGTCTTTCTTATTTACTTTTAAAGTAATTGCTAAAACCTCAATACCTTAGCAACCTTAGGATGATCTACAATACAACTTCTACCATCTACTTACTGAACAAATCAGATAATTATGAAGTATGTAAGATGCCTAGAAATACTTACATCTCAAATTGCTGGAAACTTTATGCTTTGTTGGTTTTAAAAAATAATACAGTTCAAGGTTTTACAAGGTGGTATATGTGACTATAAGCTCCCATGTCTAAGCTGTGCCTTTAACAGTCCATCTTTTCTTTTGAACTTCATAGATTTCCTAAAAATTAGAGGGTAATTTATAATGGGGAACAACAGCTACCAGTCAAGCACGTAATAGGATACCTCTCTTCCAAACAGATACTTCTAACAAACTTTTCTCCATTTAATTCAGAGTACTC
>NW_010416660.1:0-5229 GCF_000710305.1 Buceros rhinoceros silvestris | reverse complement strand
TGAACCTGATGGAGCAACATATGTTTTTCAAGGATTCATCCAGGGTAAAGATTATGGACAATTTGGACTTCAAAGATTAGGTATTCAGCAAATTCTAAGTTTTTGCCAGTTCATTGTTTCATAATCTGTTTTATTATGTCCAGTATTATAAGGATATCTGCAGGATGTTATCAGTATTTGAATATTTTATAGAATATTGAGATATTTATATCTTTAAAATCATATTTAAACAAAACAGTGTTTTGTTGGAAGTTGTAAGGAGTTATAGATACCTTGCAATGCACGGCTTAATATACATTCGTAAAATTTGAGTGATGTTTTTCTGTGAATAGGTGTAAAATGCATTTAGTTTCACATCTCAATAACCATTTAGAAAGCCAATGTTATGGAATGCTGTGCTGAAGCAAAATTTCAGCTAAACATTTGTTAGAACATTGAAAAGGCTTAACATTTACAAGTAGATCTTTATGTTACTCTTAAGAACAAAATCTTGTTTATTTGATACGCGTTTATTTCCTAAAAATTGATTTGGTTCTATACATTGAGTTCTACACCAAACTGATGGTCTCTATTTATCCTTTCTTGGAGAAGACAGCTCTGGTAACAGAGCTCTGGTAACAACATTCTGTTGTGCTTTTTAGGAAAAATAATTTAATTTACTTTTCTGATACCATCTTAAGAAATGTGGTATTTCCCCTTTAACAGGAATTCAGATTTAGTTAATACCGAATTTTTAAATGCTAGAAAACTTGTGAGAATGTCTCAGAAGAGGAATTACTTTTCAATAAAGTTAATGGCTCCTTAGATTGAGTGTTTATCTTCAGATAAAATTCCTATATGTGGTTACAAATATAGGTTCTTTCAGCTGCAAAGTATTCTCCACTCTTATTTTTTCAATAAATGCTTTAATTCCTGAAAGTGCTGAAAGGATTTATTAATGAATGGATTATTGTGTGAAGGCAATTTTTTTTCCCCACTGTTCTAGGTCACAGTAAAATGTACCATTTGGGATCTTGCTTTTCACTCTATTTACATATGCAAATTCTTCAAAAAGATTTTTTCTAAATATTTTTATCAATAAATATTCCCTTTAAATTAATATAAAAAGAGATATTTTGTTTTATTAACATTTTCAAAAATATTTGAAAGTCATCTAACAAAAAATAAAATGCACGATTTCCTTGGCAAAGTTTTTTGATAGATTCTTATGGAAACTGTAGGTCTTCATTTGATTTTCGGGGAGAATTTTTTTTTTTTTTTGTAGTTGTAAGATTATTTTCTGTGATATATTGAAGGTACTTTTATTGGTTTATGTCTTCTAAGAGTGGAATGGTTCACTCATTTAAATTTTACACAAGAATTAATTGAATAGTCAATAATAAAATTACGGAGAGATTTACAATTACTGAACAGATTTTATTTAGCATGTTTACACTTCATTTTGTACACACAAACACCAAAATAATTTATCTGAAACTAAATATTTTAAATTATGTTCTCATACGCTTTTCCTCACAACACTTTTTTTTTCCTGAACATTTACATCTTACATTGCCTTGTAAGATCAAGAAGGTCAGAATATATTATGACCTATGAAATTCTTAAAAGATCCCGTTCAAAGCTTAAAAATTGACTTTTGTTATTCCTCTCTTCCTATTCCACTTCTTAAGTATTATTCCATTACTCTTAAAAAGGTGTATATCTTGTCTGTGTAGATAATCTAGATAATGTGTTCCTCAACCATACAACAGTTCATACTCTTACATTTTCATCAATATCTGGCTTTAGCTCTTCACAATTGTTCCTAGCTCTTTCATTCTGTATCAATAGCAGTGCCTACTGAAATTAGCATGATGAATTTTCAGTTTACCTCTTCAGGCAATTTGCTCTTTCCTTGAAATCATCCTCACTTTTTATATGTGCATTATTTATTAAGTTCTGCAATACACAACTACAATAAATAACTTAGTCAATCTAACATATGCGTGATCATAAATTTGGCTTTTTTGTAACACAGTACATTAATGTGTATTAATAACATCCAAATCTTGTATACCATACAGAATTATTCAGTAAGATATTTACTCTACCAGACTATATGCATTGTTCTCCTGATGTTTTGCATCTACCTGTTAATCAGAATATGGCATACCACACCACATTTAGCTTCCAGAAGGTCTCAGCATACAGCTGTGTGTATACAGCTGAACACATTATGATGACCCAATCACAAGGTGTGATCTAATTCTGAAGTTTATGGAGTAGTATGTGCAGGGGGTGAAAGACACATATATTATACTACTTTTTTTTTGTTATTATTCCTTTTAGGTCTTAACATGTCTGAGGGTTCAAATTCTTCTAATCAACCACATGGTACAAATAGCAGTTCAGTGGCCATTGCTATCCTCGTGCCTTTCTTTGCCCTTATATTTGCTGGTTTTGGCTTTTATCTTTATAAACAAAGGTAAGTGCAAATTATGTATATAGATTTCTTGTATGACTTGGTGCTTTTGTTGCCTTCAGTCTTTGTTACTGTAAATAAAGATTTCTGTAAAACCACAAAATATTTGCAAAATATGCATCTGGACAGTTCTTCCTACCTCTATTAAGGTCTGGCATAATGACTGAGAGATCAGTTTACTGTACTGTGCTGTACTTTCATTCCAACCTATTTAAAATGTTATGAATTTCTATCTTTATGATAATAAAATAGATGCAATAAATTACTGGCATATGGGGAGTAATATAATGAATAGATTTTGTGTGTACTTGTAGTACATTGCCCGTATTTTTTTTTATGTGGCGGAATTATGAGTCATATCTTGATTAATTTATTTTAATGCCTTCTCTGTTTATTGGCTTGCACGTATATGCAAGTATTATGTCACTGAGAGTTTTCATTATGGAACTGTTTCTGCATCTGAAATTGTTAGCTCATACACAATTATGTTACATAGCCAGCAGTCTTCCCAAATTCATTAGTCTAAGTTCAACAGTTTCGTTTATGTTATCGAGACTAGTATTAGTTCTTTGGATTTAGTGACAAGTAATCTATAGCTTTAAAGCGTTAGATGACTAAAAAAAATTAATCACTTCAATGACAAGACAATTCTTTGCCTACTGTCAAAATGGGGATTTATGTCTGGTAGCCTGACAATATTAATTGTAATATATTCTGCAGGATAACGTACCATAATTTTTAAATGATACCACTTGTTTCTGAACTATTTCAGAATATGAAAAAAATATTCATGTAACTTTTTCATACATTTGCTATTAACTGTATGCATTAAGCACTTGTCCTTACATTTTACATTGATGATTTACAATACAGTATGCATTTTGCATAACAAGATAGATGAAATTTTTTCAAGAGATTGAACTTTGATATTTTATTTATCTAGTGAAAAATAAAATGTTTCAGCTATAAATTAATTCTTGATAAATTTGTTTAGTCTCCAAAATGAAAAACAAATTCTCAGTCATCTGGCTAGGAAATTATTGCATCTTTCTTTACAAGATTTTCTTGTATTCTTAGCTTTTATCATCTGATCATCCAAGTGGAAATACCTACTTCTCCTCAGGTTGTTAATTAAGTTTTTAAGTGAACACCATTTTAAATGAGTCATAAATCCCTTAATACCATAAATCCCTTAATAAAGAGGGTACTAACTCTAAGTGCAGATTCTGTAAAAAAACCTGAGATGTTATACTTAGCTGCCGTAATTGAAACTGGGAGCTGAATTGTGTTCAGGTTCTCAAAGCACACCAAGTCAGTCAGGAAACTGCAGTTACAAATACTCTGTCTTTGTTCTACAGGACTGCACCTAAAACACAGTATACAGGATGCTCTGTACATGAAAACAATAATGGACAAGCTGCTTTTGAAAACCCCATGTATGACACAAATGCAAAGTCTGCGGAAGGGAAAGCGGTACGATTTGACCCCAACTTGAACACTGTTTGCACAATGGTATAATGTGGTAACAATATGTCTTCAAAGTCTGGAAACTGACACACAACACAGTGCACACAGTTCACCGATGGAAAAAAAAAAAAAAGATTAAAAAAAAATTAAAGCACACTTTTCAGGATATACTGGGTCACCTTTTCCTGAGGATGATAGACAAGAATGGGTTGTGGTTATTTTGTTTTGATTTTGTTTTTCATAAACTGTATCAGAATTCTTCTTCGTGTGTACCATGGAGAGTTTTACAAAAATTTGCTGCACTCCATGAGTGCTACTCACAGTTTATTTGCTTTTTTAAAAAAGGAGGTTATTCTAAAAGATAAAACATATTTGCATATATTGGAGGAGCATCCACTATCAGTATTTCTGTGCTTTATAAAAACTATAATAGAGGGACTGGGTTAAAAAAAGATATAGGTAGAAAATAAGAGCTATACTTACAGGACTCAATAGGTGACTGATTTCTCTTTAACAGTCATATGCTACATATTTCTCATGAGTTTGTATCTTTTTTGTCTTTATTCATCCCATTCAGTATTTTTAATTTTTAAGTCCAGTATGTAGTATTTAGAAATCAGCAAGTACAACCTACTCTTTTCACATCACAGAAGAAAAGTAAAAATGTCATGTTCTTATCGAATGAATTTCCTTTCCTGCTTCACATCTTGCTTCCTTTTCATGTTCCAAGCTGATCTCGTTTTCTTTGCTTCCTTTAGCAATACCCACAAATTGTAATGGTTCTACATTTCTTTTGTCAATCATACAACTGGACAAATTTTGCAATCAAGAAACTAGTATGAATTGAGCTTTGTCATCTGGCTATGTTCCTTACTGGCAAAGATCATTCAAAAGAGTGACCATCTTACATTTTTTCAAATGTGGATATATAATTTAATGATGTTTCAAATTAAAAAGTGCAGTTTACAGTGACATTAATCAGTATCACAAAAATTTAAGAATCCATTTCTCAATCCAAGCCAGTTAAATCTAGACTGTATCACACCAGTTTACTCCTTCAGCATTTTGGTAAAATGTATGCACAAAGCATGGCAAAATCCCATTGAAATTGAGGTTTTCCAAGAGATTTCAATGAACTTTAGATCAGAACTACAAGGCGAGAGGAAGTGACAGTTTGGAAATACTGTATTTTCGCATTTATTTTATCTATATATTCCATACTTTATGAAAACAAATCCTTATTGCTAATGATTTAAAATTGAATATATTACCATAGTGCAATGGAAATAAAAATATTAAAA
>NW_010416659.1:0-4409 GCF_000710305.1 Buceros rhinoceros silvestris | reverse complement strand
AATTATTTTATATTTCTAATAAAAATAAAATGTTTATGAACTGATCTTCAAGTCACAACTCTTGACTTTTGCAAGCAGCGATAGGATCAGTACTCATGGAAGTTGTAATTGTTTTCTTTTCTGCTGCAGTTCTCTGTGTTATTCCATCACTATTTTCTATAACAGTTTTTTCATTTAAGAGCACAGCATGTAAGAGTGGGACTGTTACTGCTCAACAGCGCAGCCCAGAGAACATGCAGTACAACACTAGTAGCTTCCTCCTGAATACAGTAAGAACTAGAGAAAATACTCAGTATCTGACTGGTAACATGTGGTATGCCAAGTAGATTTCCATACAGAACATCTGTAAAACAAAAGGAAATCTGAGCCCTTACTGAAGAAGACTGGGGAGCCTTGAGCTCACCTCTCTGCAGCCCTGCTGCAGGCTGTCTGGCAGACCCAGATGGGAAGCACCAACTCAGCTTACACTAAGTACTTGTTTTTTAGATTCCCTCTTAATCCCCTGGGCTCAGAACTGCTTTTGTAACATGACAGGGAAGGGCAGTTACTGTCCAAACTTAAACAAGGTCCGTTTTGGTGATAGTTCTTGTTGTGAAGCCTAGGGCTGTCATGCATCCTCAGAAATGCATTTTTCCCCCCTCATCCTACTTCCAGTAGCCCAGGCTGGTTTTTTTGCTAGCTGCTGCTCCTGTTGGCATTTTTGCAATCTCAGACAGAATTTGTTTGCTCCTTGCCACACCAGGAGTGCTGGTTCCTTGAGGGCAAACAAGCACTGCTGGCCCCTGGGTGCACAGGCGCTGACAGCACCAGGAATGGAACTGGAGGATTCAGGTCATTTCATCAGTGTGGAGGCCCAAAACTGTTTCAGAGCTCTGATGTGGGAAGAGCCAGGATGCACTGGGGAGTCAACAGTATAGGGCACCTCTTCCTCAGGCAAATACCTTGTCGTGGTTTAATCCCTGCTGGCAACTAAGCCCCTCACAGCCACTCACTCGCTCCCACCCTGTGGGATGGGGGAGAGAATCGTAAAAGTAAGAAAACCTGTGAGTTGTGATAAAGGCAGTTTAATAGGTAAAGCAAAAGCTGCGTGCACAAGAAAAACAAAACAAGGAATTCATTCACCACTTCCCATCAGCAGCAAGTGTTCAGCCGTCTCCAGGAAAGCAGGGCTCCATCACGTGTAACGAACACTTGGGAAGACAAACGCCATCACTCTGAACACTCTACCCATTCCTTCTTCTTCCTGCTGCATTATATGCTGAGCATGACCTCATACGGTATGGGATATCCCTTGGTCAGTTGGGGTCAGCTGTCCCAGCTGTGTCCCCTTCTAGCTTCTTGTGCACCCCCAGGCTACTCGCTGGTGGGGTGGGGTGAGAAGCAGAAAAGGCCTTGACCGTGTGTAAACACTGCTCAGCAGTAACGAAAACGTCCTGTGTTATCAACACCGTTTTCAGCACAAATCCAAAACACAGCCCCGTATTAGCTACTGTGAAGAAAATTGACTCTATCCTTGCCAAAACCAGCACTTACCTCTAAATGACTGCTCTTTCCTTTTCCTGTTTTCACACAGCACACGGGGGGTGAGTTCTCTCTCTGCCCCAATTTTTCTTCTGGGCCCAAGACCTATTTCAGAGCTCCACTTTCCTAGCCTCTCTTTCCTCCCTCCTTTCAAGCAGGCATCTCTACTTACATTGCAAGTGCAGGCACAAAGATCTGCTTGCAATTGCAGTTCAAACTGTGCATTTTGGAGGTGAAGGGTATTCAACTTGGATTTGTGGGTTTCCATGTTCTTAAGCAGAGAAAGCCATCAAACCCACATCTTATGTCCTGGATGCGTTCTCTAAACTTTAGTACCTCTTATACAACTTGGTGTTGTGGGATTTTTGGGGCATTCTGGTTTTGGTTTTTTGTTTTTGGGGTTTTTTTTGTATTTTAAAAAAGAAAATCTTGATCCCTACACAATTTTGTAAGTGTAACATCGGTATCTACCTCCAAAGAAAGTTATGAGTAATGATGCTGGGCACTCTATCCTCAGTTTGTGGTTATTTTTAATCCCCATTCTGAGATTTGTAACCCTTTCCCAAATGTGGAACGGGGAAGCCAAATGCATAATTGTATTCCAAATCCCACTCCTGGGACCTAAAATTAAATATTGTAAAAGATTTGCCCACATGTTTTGTCTAGTTCTTACCACTGACATTGGCCTTTACCTTAAATTAGCTTTCTCTAGTCCTTTTAGCTATTGCTGAGATAAAAACAGCCCTAAGGGCATTAAGGAGAATTTTCATTCACAACTCAAGTATATTCTATTTCCGGTATCTTAATATTGAAGAACTAATAGTTATTGTAAGGTTTCTTTTTAATCAGTAATGCAAAATATCAAAACCAAATGTAAACTGAGCCATCTTTCACTGGACAAAGCTGCCTTATTGTTTTGGGACCAGTAGATGGCAACCACCCATTGCAATGTCAAAAGTAAATTAAATGTGAGAGCTGTGTAGGTAGTGGATTTGTTATGTGACAGCCTGACCAACAAAGCTCTGCTACTCCACGTAAGTAGAAAGCAGTAGTTTTATTTTCACTCTTCCTTGTACATGTCTTTTGAAGAGGAGCAGTGAGATGCCCTTTGACATAACCAGTTTTAACAAATTGTAACGGAGACAATCCATTTGACTAAAATATCCTTACTCCTAATATCAGTCAAAAAAAGAACAAGTCAATGAAAAAAAAAAATCTAAAGCAATCAGATTGTCTTAGCTTCCACAGGAATAGCCTCAAGTTCTTCTCATGATTAATTAGATTCATTATTGCTTTAGGTAGAAGCAGTTAGAACTGAGTAACAATGATCCTGGGATTGGAAATGGATCTCCCTTTAGGAACTGACTTGAGGCTATTAATGGACCAGTTAATTAATCCTGGTTACCTGAGTGTCTTACAGAATTATTTTTGATGTGATTGAGTTTGAAGATACTCTGATTCTTTCCACAACATTAGATTAGAAGTTTTTCACTTCTAGGAGCAAGAACTGTAAGGGTTGGAAAGATCCTCTCAGGCCCTCCAAGAAACTTGCATTTAGAAGAGAACACTTTAGAAAAGAAGCCACTACATTAAAGCAGAAGAACAGTTATGGAAATACATCTGTAACCTTACTAGAACGATACTTAACTACCCATAGTCATATTGTTTTCCTTTAGCGTTGATTTAACCATATTTTGTGAGTCTGTTTTCAATCAGGTTTGGTATATACATAATACATGTGTGGATGCACACAGAAATAGACTGTCTATAGTGCAGAAAAAACCAGACCTTTAGACCTCTGAAGGATTCCACCTTCCCCCGACCTTGTGATTAGCAATTTTAAAAAGACTATGCTACAAATAAATCAGCTAACAAGAAGAGCACTGTCACTTAGTACAAGTAAAACAAAATGCTCTGCATTACTGGAATGCCTCCCTCCAAGTTCTCAAGCACTTTGCAAACCATTAACTCGAAATGCATTAACTGGCACCCTTGCAGTACAAGGTACATATGTTTATTCTCAGAACTCAAGGAAGACTGAAAAACATCTACTTGATACAGATAAAGTAACCTTTTGGTTTTGCTAAAGATACAGTTTGTTCAGCTCTGAATCTTCATGAGTGACTTCAAAATTTGGAGAAATCCAGCTGGGATCCATTTCCTAGTGAATACTAGTGAGTTGGTGTTAGAAACAGCTTCCAATACCCCTTTGAAAACCCCCCAAACTTTTTGCATTATTTTCTGAGGCCAATAATAAGATATATACTGTAAAAAAACCCCTACTCAGTGAGATTTGAGTTCTTTTTTTGCTTCTATGAAGAAATTAAAGACCTCCAAGCCAATGCTAAAATTTGTGCAACTGTATTTCTTTACCATGAGAAATTATGTGATTTGTATATGTTGTTTTTCTTATGGGCCAATGAGTTCTGTAAAGAGTCCAAGAGTTAACACTGGACTCTTCTTGCAGAAAACTGCAAAGCTAGTGGGAGTATTAAAAAAAAAAAAGACAAGGAAAGAGAAATCTGAATGATTTAGACAAGAAGAAATTTTTAGACAAACAATAAAAATACTTCCCTGTTTATATTCATGCTTTTTAAATCTCAAATGTTTGAGGAGAACAGATAGTTTTAAAGATTTAAGGTCTGCTGTTTCCACGAAGGGCTGAGGAAGGTCTGACTCCTGTTTTCTGGTACTTATCACAACAGAACTCTGCAAGAGACCACCAAGGACAGTAACTCTCCTTCTTTACAGCTCAATCAGTAAAGTTTAGTTTAAGTTCAAAGGAATCCATATGGAAAGTCTGTTCTGCTCAATAATTCACACATTATCACAGGTCAGGTAACACACCCTCATGCACCGTCCCTTTCTGCTGTTGTCGTGTCAGTCTT
>NW_010416658.1:26960-32436 GCF_000710305.1 Buceros rhinoceros silvestris | reverse complement strand
ATATGGGAAATACACTTTTTTATTTAATTCAAGTAAAATAAATGGGAACCATACAATTGTATGTACTGTATTTCCAAAGACACATGTTTAGGACACTGCTGAGAGCAGTGTTTTGTTTACTGTGGTGTTGCCCGTTCCTCCTCAGCTACTGCAGAGCTGAGTTCATTCACTGTTGCTGACAGGTAACAGAGTTAGTGACTCTTTCAGTGGCTGGGGACTGGTGAGTGCGTTATTTCTCTTCATCTAGGAAGAGTTTCTGTTGAGCTGGCCTTGCAGAGCCTTGCGGTCCTTCTGACCCCTGCATGGTGACAATCAGAGCATCAAGCCAAGGGGGTCATAAGTGGCAGACCACTGCTGTAACCAAGGAGCTCAGGCAGCAGGGACGCTCTGCCAGCCCGTCCCTAGGTCATGTTTGCCTCTGCTACACCAGGTTGTTTACAAGAGCGTGTCATTAGCCGTACTTGTGCCCAAGGCAACTTCTAGGCGCAACTTGTTCCCCTGGGGGAAGCCCGGGGAACCCGGTTTCCTTGCCTGGTGCACTCCAAGCACAGAGTTTGCTGGCAGTTTTCTCCTTGAATGGTGTGAAGGCCAACAGATAGTACAAGGTACTCTCCCAACGATGTCTTTTTTGCTGCTGGATGAGGACAGAGAGGTTTGCGGAAACCAGCTGTTCTGATGTGGTTTGGGTTTAGAAAAACCACCAGGGATCTTTGAAGCTGCCTGGCAGAAATGGCCTGGGAGCGCTGGTCGATAACTGGCCAAAGCTGAGCCAGCAGTGTGCCCAGGTGGCCAAGGCGGCTAAGAGCATCCTGGCTTCCAGCAATAGCTGGTGGCCAGCAGGACCAGGGATCGTCCCCCTGGGCTGGGCATGATGAGGCCACACCTCAAATACCATGACCAGTTTTGGGCTCTCGCTACAAGAAGGACATTGAGGGGCTGGAGTGTGTCCAGAGAAGGGCAATGAAGCTGGTGACGGGTCTGGAGAGCAAGTGCACGGAGAAGCGGCTCAGGGTCCTGGGGGTGTTTAGCCTGGAGAAAAGGAGGCTCAGGGGTGACCACATCACTCCCAACAACTCCCTGAAAGGAGGCTGGAGCAAGAGAGGGGTTGGCCTCTTCTCCCAGGTAGTAAGTGGCAAGACAGGAGGAGATGGCCACAAGTTGTGCCAGGGGAGATCTAGGTTGGATATTAGGAAAAACTTCAAAGAAAGGGTTGTCAGGCACTGGCCCAGGCTGCCCAGGGCAGTGGTGGAGTCCCCATCCCTGGAGAGGTTCAAAAGACACGTCGATGTGGTGCTGAGGGACATGGTTTAGTGGTGACCTGGCAGTGCTGGGGGAACGGTTGGACTTGATGAGCCTAAAGGTCTCTTCCAACCAAAACGGTTCTGTGACCCTGCGATCCATTGTTTGCAAAGGATGGAGGTTGAGTAAGACCTTGCGTAGTGAGAAATGCAAGACTGCCACAGATGTTCTCCTCTGCCGTGTGCTTCGGCACTGCTACATACAAATTACTTCTGGGTGCCCATTTAACAGCAAATTTTCAAAACTGGACAAAGGATCAGAAATGGCAGGACGCTGCCCACGTGCTTTGATGTTGTCACCTCTGTTGCTTTTTATTTCCAGCAGCAGTTTGGAAGAACGGTTTCCTGCTGCCTGGTGTTATTTTCTTTACTGCTCAAGCTCTCAGCTCTCCCTGCTGTGGATTACCAGGCCCTGGCGCAGCCCAGCACACTCTGCACTTCAAAGCTGCCCCAGATCTCCACAGAGATCTGTTCATGCGCCTTCCAAAGGTGGAAGAAACAAGCGTGTTCCTGCAGTCTCATTTACACGTGCTTTGTCGTAGTTGCATCGCAGCTTCCTCCTACGTAGCCTGTGCCTTGTTACCGTGGAGATGGCTCAGCGCTAACTCTAAAATAGGGAAGGCTCAAAGAGAGCCCAAATATGGCAGCAGTAACTGTCCAACATCCTGTTTTCTTTTTTTTTTCCAAAGGAATAACAGGCTAAACATGTCTCAATTGTTCACTGCAATTAGGCCACAAATGTCGTGGCCAGTCAGCAATAATACATCCCCAGTGAAGGCTTAAGGCTTTATTTAAAGCAGCCAATGGTTAAACATTTGAAAGTAATGCAGGGTCGCAGTTACCCCAGTTTCTGTAGTATCTGAGCGTGCAGCAAGAAGAGCTCTTGGAACAGTGCCGCAGGAGTGATGGGACAGGAGGATGTTCACGTCTTCCTGGCTGAAATGAGGGGGCTTAAAAAAAGTAAATCATGGTTTTCCCTCGTGTTTCAGTGTTTGAGGATTCAGGGGTAGGAAGATGTTTACACACTTGTTACTGTACAAAAGGGTAAGGGTTGGAGGGATCGAGTTAATAAATCACTCAATTTCAGGTTCCCCAGTTTCCTCTTACTGCACTTTTACAGCTGCCTTAACCCCCTGTTATCCAGGGGAAACACATCATCCTAAAATCTAAGGAGATGGTGCCTCCCCCTGCCTCCCTCTGTGCTCACTGAACAGACTGGTGGGAGAAGGGATGGCTGCTGCCCTGACGTGAAGCTGGCCGGACAAAACCTCTTGACATCCCGTCCACAGAAGCAACGTGCTGCTGGTGACCGCAGTTTGCTTACGGATGAGCCTGTTTCAAAGGTATTTATTTCCACAGAGAAGTCAGCCTCGTCTGGGGTGTTCTCCACCCCTCCTCTTGAAGAGCTTCAGGTTTGTGCGGCGTAGTGAAACGCACCACCAGCACTGGGTAAAGGTGAGAACACGGCTTGGCCTCCGGAGCTAACGGAAAGGCAAGAGCATTTCAGCGAAGGTGGGGGGAGAGCAGGTCAGTCCCCTCGATGAGGTGTGTTAGGTGCAGGAATGGAACCAGTTCTGAGGGAAGACAGAGCACAGGGCGAAGAAGGGACTGCTGCTGAGGAAGGAGAACTGGGAAAGCTGTGAGAACAGTGAGCGGGAGGGGAGAGAAGGCAACAGCCCTGCAGCCTGCCAGCTACCGGCTCGCTGAGCCTGCGCTAGTGAACAGACGCTCGTCTGGAGGTGACATTCATTGCAGCAGGGACAGGAACACGGTGTGAACCAAGAGGCTACAAAGGCATCCAACTACCAGTCAGCCCACAGAAAAGGACAATTCCCACAGGAAGGGTCAAATGAGAGCTGTGCTCCAGAGCGCTCTGTGCACCAGAGGGACCGGCAGAGTGACCAGATCATTCATCTGGAAGATTGTAATACATGTTCCTTTAATTCTCTCAAGGACACGAGCAACATTCTAATTTCTGTGACTGCCCTGCTGCGAGCTGCAGCTACGGAGCTCTCTGTTGGCAGGCAGGGAAGGGATGCGGCTGCGATCCTCCGTAAGGAAAGTGAGGGTTAAATACCGACTGCCCAGAGACAGCGTGTGGCTGTGACAAGGAGCAAGGAGCCATTCCTCGTTCTCTTAAACACCCGAGAACAGAGCTGAGGCGACAGCTCTTTTTTTCAGCATATTCTGGTAGCTGGGTTAGGGAGTCAGCACGCAGCGTTTGAGGAATCTAATTCAAATGTTGGGAAGTCCATTAAGCTCAGCTCCAAAATGTCTTGAGTCTGGTGTAAAAGCAGCTAGAGCCTGTGACACCTGAACGTGCGTTGTGCTCACGCCTTGACGTCCAACAAGACAGCAGTGGAAGGACTCCAAATGAAGTTACAATTCTGCTGCATATTAGAGGCTTTTAAACCGTGTTTTACTGCAAGTTTATGCTCCTTAGCATTTTGGTGTTAGGTTCCTTCTGTTAACACAACAGGGAGCGTTCAGCACTCAAACTGCAGTAGTTCGGACTGTAAAAGAACGGTGAAGATGTTTTCCCAGGATTTCTCACAGGCAAAACCAGCTGTAACTGAAAGACCCTGAGTCAGTCTTTAAAAAAAAAGGCTACGCTTACTTCTACGATGCTTGAACAGGCCACGGCTGGTTAACTTTTTTCTTTGCTCTAATGGGAGGGAAGGAGAGGACTGCTGAGGCAGCTGGGCTCACTACGTAAATAATTAAGGAAGAGCACTTGATATTGTCACCATGGGTTTATGTAACGCAAAGGGGAGATGATCTCAATTTCAAATAATCAAAGCAGAAATCCAGTTGGTGGCTACTTCTGTATTTCACAGATCCCGCCCTTCCTAGGATATGGAATTAGAGACCCTCTTCCCCTCTCTGCCCAAGCACAGGCTGAATTTCTGTGAGTGCTGCTGTCTCAGGGACCTGTTGCAACTCTTGAGTCGCTTCCATCGCAGCAAGTCGCACTCTAACCGCCTTATCGGTAGGAGAGGCACTGGCTGCCTCTCCTGCTCAGCGTTTGCTCTGGGTTCAGATCTCTGGAAGAAAGTGTCTCTGTGCCCCATGGAGGACATGGAAGCCCCCCTCTACCCGCCTTATCGGTAGGAGAGGCACTGGCTGCCTCTCCTGCTCAGCGTTTGCTCTGGGTTCAGATCTCTGGAAGAAAGTGTCTCTGTGCCCCATGGAGGACATGGATCCCCCTTCCCCTCAGGGGCAGCGCTGTGGCCTGGCCTGGGACAGCCACTTCCCCCTCCCCACACAGTGGTGGGTTCTCCTGCCCCTGAAGGCAAGGAACCCTGGGCAGCCTCCACCCTCTCTGAGCTCCTGCTTCTCTCTTTGGGGAAGGAGGCAGCACTGGCCTTTGAACCTCCGCCCGAGCCCGGGGCTGCTGTGATGGAGAAGCTGAGGGACAGACAGGTAACTCACTCCTCATGTGTGGGGACCAACGGCACCACCGTGGGCTCCTTGTGCCAGGCCAGGAGGGGAAGGGAAGGTTCTGCAGTCAGTGTGTGAGCACGGAATTAAAAACCCCACAGGATTCTTACAGGTTTTATTGCCTTCAGGGCACGTCGGGAGGATGTCTCAGAGGGAAGCAAAGTGCTGCGGCTGGCGGCAGGTGACAAACGTGACCAGGGTGCAGCCGTGGCAGGAGCAGAGTTGGAGCCAGTGACAGGGCCAAGTACTGAAATGAAAGAGGACAATTAATGAAGTGTCGAGAACAACCTGGTAAGAGACCTGACCTAAAGGCAGGCCATCGGGACCGGACTAGGAAAGCAGGGCTCCAGGGAGAGGCTGCTGGGATGGCACACGGCTGTCACTCACCGGGGGAAGCAGCGTGTAAATCGAAGGAATCAAGAGTTTGGGGTTGGTCTTTGTTTTCCTTTTTATATATCTTTAAGCCTTACCCGTTCCTAAAGAAAGTAACCTTCAGGAAAGGAATGAGCATGAAGAGACAGGTTTAAGCTGTGGGTACACATAAACCCAGGTGAAAAACCCCACCCTTGTGCAATATAACAAAGCATTTCATACAAATCCCACATCTTACCCCTCCTTACGTAACTGGCAGAGCTGGCAGGATCATGGCAAACTGGGTCAAACCGTACCCAGATGGGGGATTAGCGGAGGAGTAGTTTAGAAATAGCTGAAGACACCGGCAGGGCTGGAATGGAAAT
>NW_010416658.1:19084-26832 GCF_000710305.1 Buceros rhinoceros silvestris | reverse complement strand
CACGTCACTGCCCCCCTCACCCGCGAGCGGCTCGGAGTGGGAGTTAAGCAAACGCAGGGAGATAAACAGCCTGCAGGGTCCCACTGCTCTCGTGCTGATTTTCTGTGCTGGCAAGGAATAAAACCGAGCGGAAGCATGGCGGCGCTTCCCTGGTTTCCTCGTAGGGAGGGAGCTGTACTGGTGAATTAAAGCCCAGCGTCACAAAACACAGACAGACGCTTGTTCACCTTTGAAATCTGTTGGTACTGGCTAAGAACAGCGTAAGGGTACTGACAGTACCCGCAGCAGGGAGCTGCTGACAGGAAGCAGAACTTCATCAGCAGTTCATCCAAAGCAGTGGAGGAGACCAACAAATGCTTGTGGAACTTGGGGAACTCACAGGTTTCCAAAACCACCAGGTTTGTTTGAAGTTTCAAACCGAACGAGCTCCTCTCTTAATACAGCAGCATTTCTTACACTTACTGCTGTAAAAAAAAATCCAGTAAATGCTGCCCAGAAAACTGCCTTGGCTGCCTCAGCTACCCAGAACTATTTTTAATGAGGAAAAGAACAACATTTTATAAGAATATTCATTTTTTAAAATGTGAAATTCCATCTGGTTGACAAACCTGGCTAGAGAGAGAAGCCTCTCTCAGGAGGGGACAGTCCTGAGATCCAGACTCTCTTTCCAGCTCCCCATCAAAGCCACCCTGGGTGATTTCGGTAGCCATCGCCATGTGGCTCCCTCCGTGTAAATTAAGACTCTGTGCCCATTTTAAAGATTTCTGCCTAGTTATTCTCACACTGCACCTTGAGAAGAACTTAGATTCAAGTGGAACTTGTGCAAAGCGCCACAAATAGTGAAGAACTGATTTAATCACCTTTTCTCTTCTGCTGCTGTCCTTCAAATTAAGTCTTTCCTGCCCCCCACGAAGGCCAGGTACATTCTGCTTCATGAAGATCCACTTTCGTTGGCCCTTGCTATGGTTTCCTTTCACTGCTCGTTACCACCGTACATCTGTTTAGCCTCTGTTGGAACAGTGGCTTGTTATTACTGTTCCGACACCTCTGCTCCTCCCGCCTGATCTGTTCAGACCAGAGAAGGTTTCTCAAACACCAGCAAATCCGATGGAGGCACCAGGAACAAGTGGAGATTTAAACTGGGTGTTGCTAAACTGACAGATTAGAGAGAAAACAAAACCTCATCAGTATTCGTGTAGCTGCTGTACTTTATGGAAAGCAAAAGCTAGAACAAGTAGGAAATGAGCCTTTTCTTACCTTACGTCCTTGCATGCAAACGTTTCGAGATTCTCCCTCTTTCAGATATATCCTAGTTGAAAAATAACAAATCTGCCCGAAATGTGACAGCTCTACCAACTGCAGGAGGTGTGGGGAGAGTCTGGATTTAACAGCTCTAACAGTGTTTGATCCCAAAATCTTAATTATATTTTTTTCCTACCTCCTAACTAAGCTTCAAATAACATAGATAATTTTGAGAAAAACTGTAAAACATTAAAAGGCAGAACAGGTGAGGCCTACCAAGAGGGCGCTTGATTGTTGATTGCTCTGCAAACAGGGTGCCTAACCTTGTACTAAAAACAAATAAAAATCTCCATTCAGTTTAATCAGAATTACTGCGTCCTCAGCAGCATAAACTTCCATTCAAGGCACTTTGGAATTTATTCTATGTCAACAAAACAGAAATAAGGGGATTATAGTAAAGTTGGAAATAAAAGCCCTATCAGGGTTTCTAGTCGATTCACCCTCAGCACAGGACACTCCCATATTATACAGTTACTCTTCTTTTCCCCATGGTATTTTAAATGTCACAAGAAACTACTTTAAACATCTACTGAATCAGCTGGCTGACACACTTCTTGCCAGAAAGATAAAACCAGCACCTCAGTAACGGGCAGGAGGCTTTGCCCGTGGCTTGGCAGAAAGTCCACGTTTCCCCGCAGGTTTAGCGTCCTGCCGAACAGCGCTGGTAGCTGTTCCTGGGGGGCGTCCGTCTGTCTGTCTGAGGAGTACTACAGCACAAGGTACGTAGTGGAAAGAGAGAGTGAGGGAGCTCTCCGTGTCAAGGAGGGACCATCTGCTGGAATGGGTTTCCGTGTCTCTCAGCACCACGCCTTCACTCTTCCACGCGGTACTTCCTGAGCGCTGCGGAGCAGCGCAACGCCCTGAACGCTTCACCCAGGTACGGATGGTCCAGGGCTCGTCCATCATCTGCCTACGCCTCTGTGGACAGAGGTGAGGTACCTGCATCGGATGTAATTAGTCCTATTATTGCACGGGATTTAAAATTTCCTTCTGCAAACACTGAACGTGGAAGTTAAGCTGAGAAAATGTGACCCGTGTTGTTTCCTTTTCAATGAGCATTGCTTTTTATTCATAGCTACGGAAGATGAACAGTAAAAGTCAGCTCTGAAAGAAGTCTTTCCAACAATTTATAGAGACCAGTTTTCCTGTTTAGGTAAGTCCAGACATTTACAAGAACAACCACTTCAATAAAAATAGAATATAAAGCCTATGTTTAAAACATGGCCTTTATTAATGCTGTCTAGTGAGTGCCGTATTTATCTTACATTGAAATAGCTCTGCTTTGCTGAAGAAAAGACAGAAAAAGTGCATTTACAAGAGTACTTTTTCTTTAATTTGCTGCGAAAATGGAAGGAATTGGAATCACAAGTTGACAAATGTAAAATGAAATCCCAAGAAACATCAACTTTAGTAATGCTACGCCATCACTAGTGTTTCGTTCTGACTTTCTGCCATGTGAACCAGAATACCCCGATATACAGTCTAGAGCATCTATGTTATTACTCTACAGCATATTAAACACAGAAAAGGGGGTTAAGGACCCCTTTCAATGTACAAACATGAATAAAAAAATCGATAAAAAAATCACTTTTATACATAATGTATATGCAAACTGTTTTAAATACATGGTTTGGGAAGAGTTATTTACAAACCGTATCTGTCCGTGGGACAATCCACGGACCAAGCGCACACAGTTGCTCTACGTTATCGTCACATCTCAACTCTGGGAGATAGAAACTCGTTCGGCAGTTTCGCAAACACAAGAACCTGTGACAAAGCACGTTAAGGGCAACCCGATAAGTTCTGTTCCTCCAACCCAGGTACGTACAAGGACTGCCAAAGTTTCCCAATGCCGTCGTGGTTTTCTCCAGCTGCCCACGGACAGGTCAGGGCTGCGGAGGAGACGCAGACGGACCCGTGTGAGACACGGGTGCCGCTTCTGGGTAAAACCTCCCTAAGAGCCATAACTGAGAAATATGTTTTATCGAAAGAGTGAACTAACCTAGATTTTTTTTTTCCAATTTTATTAATATTTTAAAAAATACATAAAAATACAACATCCAATGTCTGAATAAATATATTTAACAAGTTGCAAGATAACCTTATTTTACACAAAAATTTCAGCTTTAGAAATCTTGTTAAATAACTTCACTGTTGTTATATATTTCATTTTTCGTCTTTTTGTAACAAAATAAAAACTCTGAAATTACATAGAAAAAAGACAAAATATTTTTGTCAAGGGATAAGATAGTCCACTGAAAACCTATTCACAATTCCACTGTAAACATTAATAAACATTAAAATATTTGCATAAGTGTGTGCTCAAAAATCCTATAAAAAGTGGAAGACTTAGTACAACTGTCGTTTTCAGTCAACTACACTTCCTTTCACAATTTATTTTGTCCCATTTACACCTTTAAAACCGGGCACATTGCTGAACACGTACTTTGGCAGTTCTGTAGAGCAAGTGCTTCTGCGGAGAGGAACTACTCACCAAGGGTTACGCACGGCTCGGTGGAAGTGCAGCAGTTCCCGGGGTCTCTGTTGATAACACTCTGGTGTCTGCTCGGTGCACTTGCTTTTCTACGATCTCCCTAGAACACCTGAATGCTTCAGTGGACATAACTTTTCAATTTGATAAGTGCCCTTTCTCTGCATTAATTAAAAAAAATAAAATAAACAAAACAAAACCACAATGACAAGCGTGTCACATTGTGCCTACAGACCTTCAGTTACCAACGAGCTTAAGTTCTCTGAACAGTAAATTAAACAAAAGAAGAGGGGAAGGGGGGCAGAACAGGTACAGTCCAGCAGTGGAAGTGTGTACAGAATATACTTGGCAATGTCAAACCAGCTGAGTGCTTTCTGTGGTTGAATTTCAGGATTTATGTCCATGGCAGCAAGCTGCTGGCAAGGCAGAGAAACGTGTATCACCTGCATTCTACAGCAAGCACGTTCTGTGGAGGAGACGACGACGACGGACTCATCCCCGTGTCCGAAGAAGCAGATGACATGGATGCTCCTGTATGTGACACTGAATACACAGAACAACGAGTCAGCACCAGCTTATCAAAGCGCTCGTCAGAAAGAAGGTTTTCGTGGTTACTGGGTTCTTTAAAAGAGCTCAAAGAAGCGGCACGGTCACGGAAAACCGACGGGGATTTTTTGGCAGTTGCTTTCACTGCTCTATTCACAACCACTGGATGATGGGCCTCCCCCTTTTGGCACCACAGACCAATTAAAAAGTTAAATCACATGACTGAAAACTCAGCCCCAGCTTGCACTGGGAAGCCCAAGCTTCTAATACACAGTTATAAAATAGTGAATGTTTTTGTTACATTCAAGGTCTGAAAAGCTACAAATATTCTTCCTAAATATGCGTTCGAAACGCCAATTTTTTTTCTCTTCAAAAATGCTGTCAGTTAAACTCAAGCTGTTTTGATTTTCAAGGAAATTAACTTCTGATGGGAAGCACAAAGCAAATCTGACAGTTACCTTCTCTGTCTTTCTTTTTTAATCGTTTTCTTCTCCTGTCTATGGTCGCTACTTCTGACTTCAAGGACATGTAGTATTTTCGTATCTCCTGGAGCTTTTCTTGTAAGAAGGAGATTCTTTCAGTGCTGCTCATATTGTCTAGTTCATCTTAAACATGGGAAGAAAAGAAAAAATAGCTTCATCAAGGTGATTTTAAGCAAATGAATGCAATTCTTAGGCGTATACAAGATGCAGCCTGAAAGAGGGCACACTCCCGTAACTATGCCACAGAAGGTCTACGGCTAATTCAGAATCCCCAGATTTGCACATTTTTCTTTCAGAACAAATTTTCTCACAGATTCCCTCTAATCCAGTCACTTAAAGAATTCTTACTGAGCTGGAAACTCCATTTGTACACTCGGGGCGAAGCGTTCTGGTGGTGGTGCTTCTCTCGGTGTTTGTCCTTCTCGCCATCTTTGATGTGAGGTGAAATCACTCTTGCAGGTGATCGAGAAATCTTCTGTGGTTTGGATGCGTTTATGTGCTTCACAGGAGTACATTTACTGGCACTGTCCAGGACAGGAAGGTCTTCACTGTCACTGCTTTGTCCTGCAGTCAGAGAAAGGAATTTGGACTTCAAAAACACACCCTTGACTGTTTGAAAATTGTAGTTAAAGTCGGAAAAGGTGATTATGAAAAAACTGCTCCTCCTTGCTCAGAAGATCCCAGAACACACACAAATAAAAGCCATTTCAGATTCAATGTATAACAACCTTATCAGGCCCAACATTTCCCAAGGAACAAGAGAAAATGGCCTCAAGTTGTGCCAGGGGAGATTTAGGCTGGATATTAGGAAAAAATTCTTTACAGAAAGGGTTGCCAGGCAGTGGAACTGCCCAGGGCAGTGGTGGAGTCCCCATCCCTGGAGGGGTTCAAAAGTCGTGTCGATGTGGTGCTGAGGGACGTGGTTTAGTGGTGACCTGGCAGTGCTGGGGGAACGGTTGGTCTCGCTGATCTCAGATGTCTCTTCCAACGAAACACAGACTGAACTCCCAACAACCTGCAGTGCTGACGGTTACTGCAGGAGATGTCAAGGGCTGACCAGGCCTTTAGTTACAAAGCGATAGTCAAATTTTTTTAAGTAAGCAAAAAAGCAGCTTATGAAAATACTAAAAGGCTGTGAGTGCTCTAATAAAGTCACACTTTTTGGTTCGAATATAAACCAGACACTAGAATCCCTTCTGTAAAGATTAAAACTGTATTGACACAGGTAGGTAGCACACGGTCGTGTGTATTTACCAAAGTGCTTTACACATCTGAAGGAACAGTTCTGAAACACGACGTAAAGCTCAAAAGCTTTAAACACAGAACAGAAAATTTTAAGCCAATATACTCAAATGCTGTAGATTCCCACAGTAACTGCAGAGTTTTACACAGACATGTCAAATATGTCTGAATATTGTATGTCAGGTAATTAATATTTTGGTTTGTTATTTAAAAACTGTAACAATGCTGCCACAGGGCCTAAATACAGGGACTCATTCAATACAATGATCACCAAAAATGAGCTATAGAAACACAAAAATCCCCATTTCTATAGCAAGGTTAAAAACAACCACATACTTCAGATAAAAATGTTCAAGATTTCTTTGGCTGACGAAGTTATTCTCTAGCATCAAACTTTTTTTCTGTCCTTAAACACACTTTTTTCCCCATAAGAAAACACCTATGTAAGGCCCAGGCTGCCCCCAGAGGTGGCAGCAGCCCCATCGCTGGCCCCATGGCAGGTCAGGTTGGCCCTTGGGGCTCTGAGCCCCCTGCTCTGGGTGCAGATGTCCCTGCTCCCTGCGGGGGACTGGGCTGGGTGAGCTCTGAAGGTCTCTTCAACGCAAACCATCCTGGGATTCTCTCAGAACAACTTACCCTCTCCCAAATTCACAACCAACCCAATACATAAAAATCAGCATAATGGTAAATATTTAGTACCTACTGCTACACACAGTTAGTAAGTTTTCCCTAAAGAAGTAATTAAACAGCCAAGAGATTTCCCAGTAACAATGCTGCCTTGCAGCTGGTTAAGTTCTTTCCAGCTAACAGCTAATACTCATGATAAAAAGCCCCGACGAGGAAGTCCCCATCCAAGAGAGACCCTGGGTAGCAGTGAGAACAGTGGGCCCTCACACGTGTTTATAGGACAGCACAACCTTCCCCCTCCCCCCTCCAGGAATGTACCTGTTCCATTCTTTTCATTTTTGGCTGCAGCACTGGTTCGCTTTGGAGTACGCTTTTGTTTCTTTGCCAGTGTTCCACTATTGCTGTCACTGGGTCTTTTTTGACCTAAATGAGAAGGGAGGTGGGGGGTAGGAAAGACATTTCAAATATTTCCACTATTAGCAAGCTTTTTTGACAAGCACAAAGGAATTTAAAATCAGAAGGCAAAACAAATGAGCCATTTTTCGCAAACTGACACCAGAAATCCCGACGGCAGAGTGACTGTTCTGGGGAACCGCTCACCTTTCTCCCCAGCCTCTCTCTCTTGCAGGGCTATGCTACAATTGCTTGACGTCGTACTGGCTTCAAATCCGTTAGCAGACTCGCTTTCGCAGAGACCTTCTTGCAACTCTTCTGCCACGCTGTCCACTTCAATGGTCATGTCACTCTCGCTCTTGATACTGCGTGACTCGTCCTGACTGAGCGTAAGAGGCGAGGCCACGGAAAAGCTCGACGGGACAGCAGGGGGTAAGGCAGATGGATTTGAATGCGAAGCATGAGGGTCTGGCTTTTCTGATCCCGTGTCTTCACTGCTGCTCTTCTCCTTTTCATCTAAGTCATCCAAGTCTACTTCATGGCACAGCAAGGTTTCGGGACCAATCTGAGGCATTGCATCATCCTCTTCTTTTAAGGGAACGTTCTCGTTTGCTTCAGATGGCCGTTCAAAGTTCTCATTCCTCAGCTCTTGGCTGTGCTGAACC
>NW_010416658.1:9814-19007 GCF_000710305.1 Buceros rhinoceros silvestris | reverse complement strand
GAACCGACTCTGCCACCAGCGATGGCATTTCCTCGTTTTCAGTTCTGAGGGACTCTTCAGCATTCAGCCTTCTACATTCCTCTGCTCCAGTACATTCATTGGTCCTCTCTTCTGATACAATATTTGGCACTTCCCTCTCACTCTCTCGTCGATTCCTCTTCTCAGGCGATGCCTGTTCCAACGTTTTTCTTTTCAAAAGCTTCTTATCTTTTGTAGAGGGTTCTGTTTCACTTTCAGTAGTGCTGGAAGTTTCTTTACAGTCCATGTCTAATCTTTCAGGGTCTGGAAGAGATTCATTCGTCACCTCTTCTTGGCTTCCTGGGGAAACCTTTGCGTTCTCTAAAGAGGGATCTTTTGTCTTGCTCCTTCTCCCTTTTCCTTTAGGTGATTTTTCAGCCTCTCTTTTGATTTCTTCTATTTGCTCTGTTTTATTTCCAAAACCCTGAACAATTTGTTCACTTTCTTCAACTTCCAGTTTCAGTGTTTCTAGCGGCTGTACTTGAGTCCTGTCGTTTTCTTTCAATGCATGAGGAATCTTTGGGTTTTCTTCATCTAGCTTCTCATCATGTAGTTTTTCACTTTTTTCCAGTTCTGCAGTTTCTGGAGAAAATTCTTCATTCAAATTCTTTTCAGATGACTCATCTGCTTCACTGTCAGATGAGCCAGAGTCTAAAAAAATTGAAAAAAAGAAGGAAACAGCATCCTTAATCATCAATTACCACACATTTTTTTTTCCAACCTAGAGGTATCTATGGTATTAACATCAGTTTACAGTAAGTGATTTCAAACTTTAAAAATCCTGCATTATTCACCACACTTAATATAGTTCTGATTTCTACTAAAACTGTCTATGAAACAACAATAGTAGTAGTAGTACTATCGGAGTCAAGGAGCACGTGGATGGTGCTCTTTGTCATATGGTTTAGTTTTAGGTAGTCCTGCAAGGAGCAGGGAGTTGGACTTGATGATCCTCATGGGTCCCTTCCAACTTGAGGCACTCTATGATTTTACTGCTCTATTTCCCAAGTAATTCAATATCAACAAATCAGAGTTCATAGAAGAAAAATAGTTGTGCAGATTCCCAGGGTCTGGTAACCACTGGTGGGCATCGCCTTCCCATCTGATGTTCCAAAACCCAAAAACAAGACTCCTCCCCTTAGTGCACCCCCAAACAGGGGGAAAAAAAACCCCCAACAACCCAGAAACACCCCCAAACCCTTCTCCACCACAATACAGACATTTCACTGCTAAACTATCATATGAATCACACACCAGCAAGGGAACAAGCATTATTACGTTACGAGAAGATTATTCAGGGATGTGTACTAAAAGGAGGCAGGGATTTCACTTCAGTTCTTGTTCAGAGGCTTAGAAACACCAAAAATACTGCTGACATTTGTATATAATTAACAGCTCTGCTGGATGATGTGATACTGAGGTTGAGAACTTAATTACCACAATAAAGACTGTCATTACACCACTAGATTTGGTCTGTTCAAAATTAGGACTGAAAGGCTCTGGCTGAAGAATATGGAATGACTTGCACAGCGGTTTCCATGCCACAGCTCTTCCGCGAGCAAACTGTGCTCCTCGTCAGAGTCAGCTCAACACCTCAGTAAAATTCACAGGGAGAAAAAAACAACAACAACAGAAAAGTAAAAAATAAAAATCAAACCTCTTTTCACAAAGGTTCTGGAAAAGCCTCAAAGCATACACAGGACTGAGATCACTCACCGTTTGATCCTCTATCAGAATCAAACATTCCTGAGCTATGTCTCGTCTGCCTGCGAGGTGTTGCTAAAATCAAAACCAGAAGTATTAATTTTTAGAGAGTAAAACCTGTGCCAAAAATTCGTCTCGTTACATCTCTCGTAGGCTGACGGCTTAAGCGGGACTCCAGAGCTGCTGACAGCACTGTGCTGGCTGAAGTGGTCACGTTACTGCGCCGCATTACATCACTGTTTACATGCACTTCCATGCCAGGACACGAGTGCGCCAGATGTACCTTCTGTTCCATTTGGTAATGGTGAGGAATCTGACAAGTTGTTCCGTGCACTCCTGGCTCCCGATTTACCTTCGCTATTTGGCGTTTTGGATAAACCGCAGGACGTGTTCGATGGAAGAGTAGATTTCAGAGGGGGTCGCCCACGCTTTGATTTCTGTTTCTCCTCATCCTTCTTCTCATCCTTTTCACTGTCTTCTTTATTCTGAGGGGGAAACAATGGATTTTTATCAATGTGTTTCACTGCTGATCATCAAACCGTTTCTTCTTTTGCTTTACACTTCTATTAGAAAAACCATCCTGTGGACTGAGTAACGTAGGGTTTTTAAAATAAGGAACAGTGATAGCCATTAAGTATTATACTATGAGAAACGTATTGAGATAACCATTACTTTTGTTTTTTTCTTCTGTTTTCTCTTTGGTCCTCCTTTGTCCACAGGCCAGATGATCCGATCAGCCTTCACCCATTCGTCGTATCTAGAAGCAATTAACAACAGAGCGTCACCACTACAGAGAGAAGAGCTGTTCACAGCACCAGGATTAGAAGAGTGAGTTACAGAAAGTATTTAATAAGGAGAGGCAGGAAAGCAGAGCAGACATGTGCAGTACCTGTCAGTAGATGACTGACATTTCTAGCCCATAAAAAAATTTCTGAGATGGCAGAATGGAGGTGGAAACTTCCCTGCCTCTTGCTAGCAGAGCACTGGAGGTCAGGGGGCTGAGTCAGCCACGAAGCTGGTCAACAATTTCACATCACGTACAAAGGCAGCTTCCACCTCAACGGTAAAATACACTGGTGTTTTAAAGGTAAAGTGTTTAAACTGACAACAAACGGGATCAGATCCCGAACAGCACAAACACACTGCTAGTGCCCCTCAAAAATCTCTGAGTCATTAGTAAGTAAATACATGTGAGTATTTGGGGGGGGAAGGGGGGGTTACCACCACACACAAAAATTTATGTTGCCACATAAAGAAATTCTCTTAGTTTACTTAGAAACGGATGGATTTGGAACATCAAGTTATACACGAGTGTTCTATTTATAAACCCAATCACTTTTGTGATATTTTTGTCTACATAATCATAACGCTCTGAATCACAACAACGAAGCAGCCGTTTCTACAGCAGTACTGACTATGAAGCACGGCTGCCAAGAGGACACTTGCATGGTTTTTTTCCCCGGTAGTTCTTTATCGCTTAGCCGTGTCCTAGCCCCTCTACACGTTCTTTGTAATCAGTTAACATTCAATACAAGGGTAAATTTTTTGGCCAAAATTTCAGTGTTTGATGTGCTGAATTGTAGCTGTCCTCACCATTACCAGCGACTCCCTTAAAATGTCAGATAGTGTGAACACGAGCTGACACTCCTGCGAGGAGCAAGCATTACTCACTTTAAGCCGGGTGGAAACCTACAAGTAAGTATATTCTGAGATTTCAGCACGATAGCGTTACACCACAAACAGAATTACTAACAGTGAAGTGTGTGATAGAGTCAGATCCTCTTACCATGTTGGCAATTCAGTTTGGAGCCAAGGCACCGATCATCTTTCTGTTTTTTCTAAAAACCTAAAATTCTTTTGCAAATAATGCTTTTAACAAAAACAAACAAAAAAAAACAAACCACACAAAAGGCGATTTGTTACTCTCACCTTACATTCCAGCCGTAGTAATGAACTAAATATAAAACTTCTCCGTCATCAATTTCTGTGCTTTTAATACTGGCTTCATAAATTTTTTGAGTCTTTCCACGTCCGTATTTTACTTTCACTTTGGTTCCAGTCAGGCAGGGTTCTGCATCCTCCTCATCCTCTTCACCTTCTGATTCTCCTCCTTTGTTCTCCGTTTCCTCCCTGCAGTAAAGTGTGTTTAAAATGCCGGCTAATTAGTGACAATCAGTGCTTTAACATTTAACTATATGGTCAAGCTACTACAACAAAAAAAAGGCCACAAGAAAATTTTTTTTCATTCTCTGCACCCTGCACTGCCTCTGAGGCTGGTTTGGACACAGCTTTTTAAACTAACAACAGGACTTAGAAATAGGGGTGACAAAAATATCCAGGAAAATGGTAATTTAAATGCAATGTATTAAGCCTACAACTACTACGTGTTTAAAAGATTTTTTTAATGAATATTACAAAACAAGGAAAAAGTACCTCAGTGTTTGGCTCCTAAATAAGACAGGAAGAACTAACTTCATTTTTTAAAACAGACTTGATTTTGACACAGTATTTAAAAAAAATAAATTCTACTACAGTTTGTTTATAGTTTTCCTAACAATGCACCTAAATTTGAATCACCATCACAGTGATCCTCTCCCAGATACAAACACCATGCCATTGAAATAATTGATTACAACAGCGTTCAACCAAGATCACATCTGCCCAGCTCTTGGTATCTACCTCTTATTAATGCTGTATCTAATATTTAGACATTCTCCTTGAACATGTTCTCAGGAATTACAATCTAACCTATTTTTACCTATACGTCTCTCCATACTTCAGGGCCAAATTTAGCATAACAAAAAAGTTAAATTACAAAAAAGCCACCACGAAGGAAATGAAGACTAGGGGATTGCTTTTAATGAAATATATTTGCTAACCTTCAGTGAAAGACAAACTATCTTCTTGTGCCAAACAGTTACAGGAAGAAAGACAAGCACCGCTTAGAGAAAACTCTTTGATGCCTCACTCATCTGACATACCTCTGCGACCTGCTGCACACCCACATGGCACCTTCAGGTGAGGTATTTCTGCAACTACGGTGCACTGCAAGGTGGTTTTCTTGACTGCGCACCGACACTTCCTTTAAAATAAGTGTCTTTTTCCCACTGCTCAAAGCTCTTTAGAAGAAAATACGCAATAGCCCTGTCAGGCTTTATTCAGTATCAACTCGTGTCCACTCCACTTAGCCACATGGACAAGAAAAACAAGGTAGGAGAGGCAGCTTAAGGAGGTAAGACACTGCTCCAGACTGCAGCCAAAGCTAGCTAAGACGAGGTCCTCTCTGCTTATAGGTCAGTCGCCTGGTCACAACTAGTTTGTTCAACTTGTCAAGCTTAGTCTCTGGATCCTTTTCTCCTTTTGCCCTTCCACGTTTCTCCATTCCCTCCACCTCAACCTGCCCTCCAGGTTTCATTCAAACTCCCTCTTCCCTTCTCCTTCACTTCATTAGCTGAACCCCTTCCTGCCTACCAACAATACAGCAAGGAACAACAAAACCAAGCAGCTGCACGTTCACCAGCCATCACTAAACACTGAAATCAGAAGAACAGCACAAGGGTTGTCTCTTCCATTTATATCGGAACCGCCCAAGCTGTTGCTCCCCATCCCTACAGCAGCTCACCTGGCAGCCTGGTCTGCTTGGTGTCTGTACGTACCAGTGTCGTAGAACACCAACACAACCTTGGCAAAAGATTCAAGAAAATGAAAAATACTGTCTGGCATCTAGCTGAAAAAGATGCTTCAAAGTAGAGCAGACTCTACAAGCTTGAAATAAAACGTTCCCTTTCCTGTCTGGCTTCCACACTGCAGTTGGTAAGGCCTCCAGCTCTGTGTAGGCTCCTGCCTGGAGCAGAGCTCAGTCATGTCTCAGACACACTCGTAAGAAGATGATACAAGTTCACGTTTACCTCTCCCTCTGCCTCTCCTCCTCTTCGTCTGACTCTTTATCAGAATCCTCCTGTTTTTTAATTTTCTTCTCTTTTTGCTTTGGTGTACTTTTTCTCCCTAGTGCAGTTTCATTTTCTTTCTTTTCTGCATTCTCGGGTGTTTCCTCTACATCTTTGTTCTCTTTGTTATTGTCTTTTAATTTGTCTTGTGTTTTATCCTCTTCACTCTCTTTTTTAGCAGGGGTTGCATCACGGGCAAGTCGTCTTCGTCCCTAGAACAGAAATAGGCTCGGTTTAATGATTCCTCTCAAGTGGTCTCTGTACGAGCCTCTCCAAATCTCAGCAAAAAGTGCAACGTACTATTCCTGTACAGAAGAAAGGCAGGAGAGAACACTAAAAAGCAAAATATTCTAAAATCTTAAGATAGTAGCTTAAAGACTTGTTATTGAGGAAAAAAGCAAAATAAAGTCGTTTTGCTTGGTTTGGGACAAAGGAGATGAGCTTCTGATTAACTCTTGGAAGACTGCAGGACATGAAAGGCCTGTTGCTCTGATAGAAAGGGCCAAACTGCCTTGCTCAACTACAGCTACAGCATTAACTGAAGTGTACGACTACTGAGAGACGGCATCTTCCTTTCAGCATCTCCAATCCTGACAGCACCCTGTTGATTTCACAGAACACAAAAAAAAAAAATATCCATCAGCTTCAAAAAAAAAAGTGAGAATCGCATTTTTATAAGGTACTTCAGTAACTGGACCACTGCAGTCTGGGACTGCCTGCCACCGGCTCTTGGGGATCTAGCACAGGTTTATTGTTTTACAATTAAAAGTCTCTGGTTAGGGTCACTGCTTTCTAATCAGAACATTTAAAATACATTATGAATGCACAGTTAATTATCTGGAGGCCATCCAAAGACAACAGTAATGAAGGCACTATAATAATTAAAATTCACCACAGTATAATGGTAAATACTTCAGAAAAATAATCTTTCATAAATAGATAGCTAGTGACTATGGTGACAAAGTAATAAAACACAAAACCAAGTAATGTTTAATTATTTAAAAATTAACATAGACAGCCAATGATAAAAAAAGACAAAAAATTCTTCCATTTCTTTATTATCTCACCAGTTTTCTCCAAAATCAAACATTAAATGAGCAAACTAACTAACTACTGCTTAGTTAGCTAACGTGTCATGCCAGGAAATTCATTAAGGCTGACAGAGTTTGGAAAACCCCCTTGCAGTTAGACAGAATTATAATGTAAGACACATCTAGACTTGTGTTTACACTGTGTCTTTCCATCTATCCATTTAAAAGGCCATACACCTGCTTGAAAAGCTTGTTTGCAGGAAGTCCTTTAATAAAATTACATTTTAGTTGAACAGAATCTTCATAGCTGGAACAACTTAAAAAGCAGGAATTTCTTGTCCTTCAGAAGTCAAGCTCCATCAAGGAACGCAAAATGTCCTTTTAACAGAATTAAGAGGAGAGCTACAGAGCCACAAATACCTCAGAAGTATTCCTGTATTCTCCATCAGGTTCGGTATCCACTAGCTGGTGGGTCACTGGTCTTTTCTGGGTAACTTCTAACACAATCCTCACCTTTACAGCATTCAAAGACAAAGGAAGACAAAACTTGAACGTTTCTCTCCCTGCGTTTGTCTACACACTGTAAAACTGCAGTGTTTCTTTCATTAAAATAAGGGATGTTGTCATAAAAACCAACTCAGAGAAACGGGTCTTCCTTTGGCTCTCCAAGCTGCAGCAGTCCCTTGACAGTCCTGCTTCTTGCCAGAAAGCCCCCGATTCCACATGCCTGAGGAAATCCTCGCCCGCAATCCCTTGCCCCAAGCCTGTCCCGCTGAGTTTCATTGATCTGGTGACATACAGCTCTCAGCAGCTCTCCAGCCATCCCTGATCTGCAGTGTGTCTGACATCCAACACAGCCTGAGCACATCCCATGGATCGTTTAGAACATGAAGAAATAATCAAAACTGATTCCGTTCACAGGTAGAACATAATTAACAGTTAACGCCAGCTCTGCGCTCCCAGAGCCCTGTCGTACGCTTGTGCACCAATTCAAGCCTACAGTCACTCAAGGAGGGAAAACCCATTACGGAAACTGTTCACTGTACAAAGGGGGTTCGTTAAGTACTAAACAGAAATCAGCTCAAACCACTTACCCTCGGGGATCTTAGTTCTATTTCTTCCTTTTCACTTTCACCGCTGGAATAATTTTCTTCTGCTTCTTTTTTAACTTCTGTTGGGGGCATTTTCTGTTCCTCTTTTACACTTTCCTCCATTGGTTCCACGTGTTTCTGTATGTCTTCTACCACTTTTGGTTCATTGTGATGGATGGTCCTGAACTGAATGTTTGCAGAACGACAGTACTCTTCAAAACCATAAAGATACCTAAAGATACGAATAAAGTTTCTTTTATATTTCACGGTTTCTTTTCTATTTATTGAAGTGCATTAAAAGAAAAAAAAAAAACAAAACAACCCAAACCATGAAACAAACCCAAATAAAGAAAAAACAAAAGGCCAGAGAAGATTTTGAAATGAAACTATGAGGCACATGGGTCAAATGGTGAGAAAAGATACACACAGGTGCTTCCCACAAATTTAACTTCATTCCCATCCAATGCAGAATTGATGACAATGAAGTCTAAGAACATGTGCACTGCTCTGCAAATGCACAACGGCAGCGAAAATCAGCCCAGTGTTAGAATACGGGCGTATAATCAAGGGATCGCAGGGTAAGGCATTGCCAGGCTTCAGCTCGTCCTCTGGTAACTGTGCCTGTGTGCACATTCTAATCCAGTTATAGGTGACAGACAATGCAAATATTTCCACTGTAACAGCAACCTAGTACATATTCACCAGTTACTCTTTGTATGATAAATACTCTTCTCTGTGTAATACAGACCTTAAATATGGGCCCAGCTCAAATCCCACTGAAGACAGTCTCAAAATTTTCATCTTCATCAACATTAACGTGAGTTGAGTCATTAGTCATCCTTATTCAACCAGCCAAATTTCCTTAGGTTCCAGTCAAGAGAACCTCATTTTCCCCTTTTACTCAAAAAGCCCAATTGTTTCTTGTCAAACTTCCAGGAGAATAAATAATAATCTTTATTTAGAAAACAGGTTTGAAAAGTGTCATTCCTAAAAGGTTTCCATTTCAAAAGTTAACACACAACTGAAAACCAGGGGTTGGAATTAAAAGATCTGTGGATTTTTTTTTATCACAAGCAGTGATTTTACTATTCAATACTGTAGCATTCACCATAGCAATGTACACAGTCATGCTCTAAAGCCAGTATTCTACAGAGTCCACAAAGATGATACGTAAATACACAATCTGAAATGTGCCTGTCTCTACTGAAGGTAAAGAAACTGGTATAAAATTCTCCTCACTGCATGCAACATCTACAGACTTGAATGAGCATGCGACTGCGGAGAGAGGCCGTTGGTATTAATCACCATAAACCGCAAAGCTGACTGTGACAAAGATATTTTTTTTTTTTTTTTTTTTTTTTTTTTTTTAAATTTTCCTGCTGTTCTCTTTTAATGCACATCC
>NW_010416658.1:1577-9796 GCF_000710305.1 Buceros rhinoceros silvestris | reverse complement strand
AAAAATATTTTTTTTTTTTTTTTTTTTTTTTTTTTACAAATTTCACTGCTGTGCTCTTAAATGGCATCACCACATGCTGAAAATGAGTACTTCTTGATAAGAAAGTGAGTGGAATTCTCATGTGTTAGAGCTACAGGAACTGACGCAGCCCTGAGCGCTCCCTCCTTTCAACCCTCTGCACTGGAAAATGCTCAAGACTGCTTGTCAACTGAAGAACGTCAACTGCTGTTTCACTGAGCTATCAAAAATAGCTTGAATATTGTACGTGCTACTAAACAGAAAGGAAAAACCTCTTCACCCCTATATAATATGAGAACTTACTTTCTATAAGCAGTTTTTACATTGTACGAAGCAGCCGAGTTCAAAATTGGAATGCCAAGGTCCATATAAATTTGCTTCCATACAGCACCACTCTCAATCTTTGGGGAAAAAAAAAAATTAAAAAAAAGTTTTCAGGTTTTATTAACCAAGAACATTAAGGGACAATATCTAACAGAGCGACAAGCCACGTCCCTTAGGAATGAACAGACATTTCACTCAGGAACCATCCAACACTTACATTGTCACACCCACCCTGCTGATACACCAGTCTAAAAAGTTTGAAGAGATTGAGGTCCTTGTAGCCCAGAACAGGTGGTTTATTGATAGGAGTACCTAAAAAAAACAAAGCCAGCAATAAGAAGTTATCACAAAGGACAGCAAACTGCTTCTTCCATTCCTTTAGCACTCGCTTGATTCCTAGTATCCTTCTACATTTTAAAACCTGTATTTAACAGTTCTAAGGTACGTCACAAATCGGAGGTTTCCAACTACCAGTTAAGGCTTCACACTCTTTTGGATGCATCACAAGCATATTGGCACCAGCTGCTTGAGAACTATGATTTCTCAGATTTTCCAGATCTGTGCAATAACCCCCATCCAATTTGTCTGCATCTCACTGTCGAGAAGCGGGGGACACAGCCAGAACTGCAGCAAGCTCTACGGGTCACCTGTGAATGCTGGAATATAGCAATGTGCAGAGAGACAAACTCAAACAGCGGGCTCAGAAAGGAATGGGGGAAGAACCAGAAATGTTGGCTTAGAAAAAGGTATGCAGGCAAATTGTCAGAATGCCCTAAAAGGGCGTATTTGGGACAGTTCTGGGAAAAATAAACAACTAAAAGCAGATGAGTGACACTGATATAAAGAACAATAATTAACTGCACAAGGAGAAACCAAAAGAGAAACCCTTGGGGCAAGGGGCTAAGTACACAGACGGTATTCCTCCCAGCAAGGAAAAGTATCAAACTTCTTCCCTGCTGCTCCTCATCTTCCTTCATCTTCATGCAATTATATTTGGAATCATTAAAAAAATTTTATAGGGCTTTGGGAATACAGTCCTGATTACATGAATCAAAATGTTCATGCTGAGAGATCAGAACGTAGAACAAATCTGGTGGGAGCAGAAATCCTGCTATAAGAACAGAGAAAAAAAACCCAGTAGCTTAAAGAATAGTTTCTGGACTACATCTTCAAATTCAGTGCACTAATGCTTTCTTCATTTGCCTCTCCAAGTCCCTGCTGTGATCCCTACTTGGGCTGTAGTCTTACAGTGTTTAAGACAGGGAGTGGGGAAGGAGGACAGCAGGAAAGAGGAAAGAATCGGGCTGCTAGAAGACAGAAAAATGTGGGTTAGTGCAGCAGCACAGGGATTTCCATCCCCCAAAACAGCCTCTTGTTCCCCCGAGGCAGGTCATTCTCCAGCAACACTGGTTATTCTCAGGAGGCCTCAAAACTGTATTGGACGAACTTTGCTACAATTTCTAAACCTATGATAAGAACTGGCAATATTGGTCAACTTGGAACTGTTGTTTTACTACCATGATGCAGAGCCTCTTTGACAAAGATAACTTGATTCCCTCCCCCCGGGTTTAAAATCCAAGAAAGAGGGAAATAGTCAGACACTGCATGCACTTTACATTTTACTGTTAGCTCTGCTTATTTCAAATTCAAGTACGTCAACGCTTGCTGTACTATGTGCTGCTATGGAAAGATCACTCAGGTAACTTTTGTCAAGGAAACAAAAGAAAAAACATGGTAAAAAGGCAGTTGTTGCACTTGTCATCTATCTCCAGCAACACTACTGCAGGATTAGCACTTACGGTACTTCAGCTGAAATAGTGAGTTCATGAGTAATATGAATAAAACATTAAAGATAAAACTCTTTCCAGGTTTAAATAAAGGTAAAAAAAAGGGGGAATGGCTTGGCCAAGGAACAGAAAACCTTCCATTTTAGCGTCAGTCTCATCACAACTGCAAATGCCAACAGCTCATACAACCACACCTCTCCCACGTCAGCAGGTATGTCCTGCTCTCTCTACAGAGCGTGCACTTCCGCTCACATCTTAGGCCAGGACCTGAACTGTTCCAGTTTACTACAGTCTCACCTAATTCTGTAAGCAGGCATTTAAAATACGCCGTTTTCTTGTTCCAGCTACAGGACAAAGTAGAACTTTTTAAGTTGCCTCTTCAGGTGAGTATCGCTGCTACATCAGCGCGTGGCTGTGACAGTTGTGCAAGGAGACTCGAAGATGGCCCAGCCCCGTTCTGTGCTGGTTCAGCGTCGCCACCCCTGAACAGCCTCCTCAGGTTCCAGCCCGGGATTAACAGCAGCAGAGCTCCCGGCCATGGCTGTCACAACAAGGAATCAGCCACGAGCTTATTTAACAGCAATTGTTAACATCAAAAAGGTTTTGTGAAAGCAAAACAAAACCAAAACACCTCAGGGAGAATCTCGGTTTCCTTTGTGTGCTGTGCTTCAAAGCGCTGGAAGCAGACCTGCCGCATGTGAAAAGGGGTAAAAGCCCTTTTCCTTGCACCAGACTAGCTGTTATCATTTTTCACTGCTGTGAAAATATGCTCATAACAACACCCATTACAATCAAAAGCCGTTTGAAAGCGGACTAGAGATTAAAATAAAAAATTCAGCGTTACCTCTGTCTTCCATAAACTTGTAAAGCTGTTGGAGGAAGTTGTCCCTCTCCTCGGGATCGAGCTCTTCCTCAGGCTGTGAAAACAAATGCAGTCATAATGAAAACATAAAATATGCAAAGTAACAACAATTTATTTGTCCAAAAGCCCAAGAGCCCAAACCACTTCCCATTTGGCCCTGTACCCGTATAATGGCGAAATACGCAGAAAACACCAGTTACTCAGGAGACTGAAGTGCACACCTTGAGAGGAGGAAAAGAAAAGGCAGGTCAGGGAAAGCCTCAATCCACGCCAGAAAGAATGTGACCCTCGGAGTGGAAACACCAATGTACTTAACACCGTGTTCTTCTACAGAAAAGGGCTGTTATTTACAAGGCTGAAGCTTTTCATGGGAACTCTCAGGTATTTTGGTTTGGGGTTTTTTTTGTTTGTTTGAGGTCTTCCCGTCTAACTTAACATCTTCCTTACCCCACCTATAGCTAAGTGGCAGAAGAATCCTTTCTCTGACCACTCCTGGTTCCAGTCAGTATTCATTTTACGATTAAACTCCAGCACTCAATTCCAGCTCGTATTTGCAAACACTTTTACAGTCACTTCCATAATTCCCTGAATACATTTTTCATAACTTATTATTATAAATTCCTTAGTTTTATCTTCACAACTGAAACCCACAGAGAGAGAAACATTTATGAACTTTATGGTAAGGCGTCCACAGTGTGAAATATTTTATTTTATTCAGGTGGAAACCATGAAAATAAAGTACATTTATTAGGGGCAGGATAATAATTTCTGTATCTCTACATATACTTCATGGAATTCTGAGATGCTAGCAAGAGACCAGGAGGGGGAAGAAAAAAAAAAACCAAAAAAACAAAAAAAAACCAAAAAAAAAACCAACACCCCAGCAAGCTTTTCCCTGCAACGCTTTACGCATGCCACTTTCCTCCTGCCAGCCTGGCAATCTCCGGGATTGCTGGTGAGGCAGTTTGCACAAGGAAGACCGCAGCTGTCTTCAAGGAAGATGTCAGTACATGTCAAAAAAAAAAAAAAAAATCTTACCATTATATTATTAAAAAATAACAGAAAAGTCACGAGCAGTTCCAGAAGGAGACCGGAACAGCAATTTCCATTTCAGCCGTGTCTGCATTCTGTAAACGTTAGGCTGCAAGGCAGGAAGATGGGCAGTGAGCTGTAACTGCGCGTGCTGCTGCCTCGTTAACCAGCGAGCAAGCTGCCCCACATCAGGATGAATTTCAGCCCTGCCTGCTGCAGTGAATTCTCAGCCTCAAAGCCCAACAGGGATCACCTGCAATCAGGCACAGATACTACCTGTTTCTTATTTTCTTATTTTTTTCTTGGGAAATAATTGGAGGAAATCAAATGAATGAAGACAGAATTATACAGCATCAGTTACTGTTTTCTCCTACTGCGCGTTACAGGGATTACATAAAGAGAAACAGATAGGTTCTCTATAGAATTAGCGTGTTCTTCCAGGTTCACAAATGAACTATTGCTATAGAAACCGCAGGTTTCTTCTCTCTGTCTAGACTGCGAACTAACTTCAAGATCGAGAAATTTCTACCCTCTACTGTAATGTTGACTGACTGAAGGCAATACGACTCAAACGACATATATCTAAATGGCAAACGTTCTGAAACACTTCTAAACAGCTGAATTCAAACCATATCTTCTACATGGGCATAATGCCAAACCAGAACTGTAGGTCAGAACAGCTGAAATGTAGGTTAGAAATAGCACTCTTGCAGACAGAACATTAACCACTTCATCGATATCAAGTATTTTCAGCTGCAGAAAATCAAAAAAGGAGAGATGAAAAGCTTTCACATACTTAGAGGACAGGGCATAAAACCTGACTGCAATATTCATCCACCTATGAGGTACATCCTGAATCCTGTACCTGCTTCTCTCTGTTAATGGTCTGTGAACTGGTTGGCACCCCTTGATGGGGAGTCTGAACCATGCCTGGTACCAGCATCACAGCGGGCACCAAATGCTGCTGAGAGGTGCCACAAATAAGACCTGAACAACTGTCACCAAGGAATAAATCATCTATCAGCCATTTCAAAGTCTACTGGCCAAAATGCGAAGATCAACACTTCATAGATACAATTACTGCAACATTAAGATACATGGATTTTTGTAAGAGGTCAATTTTCATCAGTTACCGATTTGTAACCAGACATACTGGCAGGTTACAGGTGAGAGGCAAAACAAGATGGAATTTCTAAGTGCCAGAGGTTTAAAATTGAGACTTTCTGTTGTTCATCCAATACCCACAACTAAATGCAAGATGAGGAGACTTGTTTCAGGGTGAGAGGCTGAATTTCATTAGAAAAAAATCTCCCAGATGCCCTTTTATGCTTACGATTAAAAAGTGGAAATTTTATGGGTTTGAGGGTTTTTTCCTCCTTTCTGACCTGCAGGTCACATCCGTTAGAGAATACTGTAAAGAGCAAAGCAATGAAACCAACAATGAACAGGGGATGTCTGTCTAAGGGTCGTACTCTCTTCCCAACTCAATTTCTCACTGCCTTCTCAGTAACACTCACAGTTTAAGTATTTGGAGAATAATAACCAGCAAATAAGCACAGCATAAACCCCACAGAATCTCGTAGCAAACATGTAACGGGCTTTGGGCTTCATTTGGTTTCAAGCCACTTTCTTCACCATGAGTTTCGCCTCTGCCTTTAGCATGAATTTAAACAAGCCTATAGCTCTGTTATCCCGAGTCATCGTTTACAGAATGATGTTAAAGCTTCTGTGGACTCTAACCTGTAGAGCCGAGGGGCGGCAGAAAGGGTGAAACAAGTTCTTTTACAAAACAAAGAATGTCTCCTTGCGAGCACGTACACCATACACTCGATCAAACCAGAGCTAAGGTACCAGGGGCAGATCTTTCTTTGGTGGTGTTAATAGTCTGACAATACCCTCAGCAATTCTGTGAAATAAAGGCAAGCTCAGAGGAAGAACATTGAGTACAGATTTGGAGTTCAGAAGAATATATGATCAAGACAAGCTGCCAGAATTAGAGTTAATGTAATTTTGTTGCTTCAGAGTACTTAAATGTGTTTTCATCGCTTGCACATTTGCTTTCTGATGCCAAGTTTAAACACTAATTAAGGAAATGAAAAGAATTAAACTGATTGCAACAAGTTAGCAGCTTTACACCACGTGGAGATGAGAGTGGTCTTCAAATGTCTATTCCTACCAACAAGAATGAGGAATTCAGCCATCCTCAGTGACGACTCCGGCTAGAGCTGCACCTCGGTTTGCATCTTCTTCTCTCCTCTTTAAGGAATATTCTGAGAATGTTCGTTAGCATAAAATTGTGAGCAACAAAGTCTTTGTAAAGAACATTTTTGCATGGTATGATGTTTTACAGTAGCCAAAACTCCTACAAGTGCACGCAGGCACGAGAAAGAGGATAAGCTAATCAATACTTAGCCATTTTTAAAGGCTATTCTGCATATTTACACATCACAGAGGCTGAGGGTTTTTAATGCATGTAAATAAGCCACTTGTTTCTGGATACTATGCTGCATTAACTGTGAAACAATGGTATTCCTGCAGTTAACTTTTAGAGTCAGCTTTTTCAACCTTCTCTTAAAACACACAGCTGGCAACAGAAATGGCCGATTCAGGTATGGTTACACGGGGTCTCCCACAGTCCCTCAGCAAAAAAGACTACACAGGAAACAAGAACCACTTTGAAGGAAAACGTAAATATTTTAAGAGATGACTGTTGATCACGTGTAGGAATCTCAAGCCGCCTCAAACACATCACGGTTTTCATATGTTCATCCTCCCTTTACGAGCTTAGTCCTAATACAGCAGATCGTACTGACTTATCCTGAGAACTGAGATCCTTCATTGTTTGTAGAACAGGTACATGGGAAAAAGCTTCTGCCATTTCCCCTGCTCAACAACATAAAGCAACTGTGACTGATGTTTCTTTGTGCTGCTGTAATGCAAGACCCTGAAAACTTTAAATGAACATACACCATTGCAGATACCACACATACATCCCTCAGGTGACTGTCAAAATGAAGACAAAGAGAAAATTCCTCTAAGCACATGCCTGGAGGTGTTATGACTCCTCCTGCGGTGCCAGGCATGGAGACCAGCCAGCCAGAATTTTTTTCTGAATGTTTTTTGCATGTTTGTTTATAGGGGAGGGAAAAAGTGAGACAACAAGGAACTGCTGTTAAAGAGTCATAGATAAGCAGGAACAGTCTCTCAAAGATGGTGTTATAGCCAATTCTACAGGTAAGACAGAAATCCCCATTTCCAGCTCTTGGTATTATAAAAAGATACAATTTTGACACTTGCAAAATTCCAACTCTAAAGAGTAAGTTCCTTACTTTGATCTTACTTGAATGTATTTATGAAGAACACATTCTGAAAATACATTTCAAGTAACTGCACGTTAAAATCTGGATTCTTTTAGAATCAGAATGGCCTGCAGGGAGACTAAGAGGCAAACCCAAATGTTGCCTACACATTCCCCTGTGAAACGGGGAGTACGTGACTATCTAATCCTGAGAAACAAATAGGTATGATTTATTCCATGGCAGAACTTCAATACGAGCAAATACAGTAGTATATATAATCTGATTTTTAATAAAAATCAGGCAATGTTCCAAAAGCTTCTACTTCTACGTGGAGATACTGGAGTACCGATTTTCCTTTCAGCAGCAGTGCATTCGTTGACTACCAAATGTACCCTCAAAATACAGTTAATTCTCTTATTCTCACATGTTAAAAACTGGATAAGAAACAAAAGCAATATCCAGATTTTTATCAGGATTCAAACCAATTAAGTGATTCTTTAAATTTTCATTTCATGAAGAATTTTTTTTCATAGCACCACTGCATTTTTTCCCTTTTTATGACACCAACATTATCTATTCTGTTTTTCAAACCTCCCATGGTGAATGAAAAGTAACCTTGAGTGGAACCATATATTGTAATTATTGCCAAAAATCCAACAATTTGAACATGCTGAGCAATTCCACGTAACGCAATGCCCGTTAAGTCAGCAACGGGCCATTTCCACATCGTCCTCCTCCGTAGTCCACTCTGGGCCACCCAGGTCAGTTACCAGCGATGAGCAGGATGAGCATCTCACCACCACCATATTGGTTCCCACTCCTTAGCTTACAAAAGCCATCAAAGCACCGCCACGTAAAGCCCGGAAACCATGCCGTACCGATTCTACCACACTCTTT
>NW_010416658.1:0-1505 GCF_000710305.1 Buceros rhinoceros silvestris | reverse complement strand
TTCAGATGTCATCAAAGGCAGCACAATTAGAAAGACAGTCTCTGTCAAAACAAAGTTACAGATTTTAACCCAGCTACTGGAAAAATAGTAGGATCTATTATCACCAGCTACAGTAGATCTCTGCCCCATTATCATTATAAAAGATCCTACTCCAGAGAAGCAGGATTCCTTCCATTCACAAATTAGGCTCTTCTGACTGACTTTCTCCTCTCATTATAGATTAAGCAGGTCCACGTCCAGCTGATTGATTTAACGAAGGCCCACGATGGCTGGTCAGCAGCCAGCCAGGCCTTGAGAGGCTGGCACTTCAGAAGGTAATTTTTGTAATCTTCCTCCCACCTCTAGTAATGTAAGAATTTACAGTTCTAAAACACAAGATCCACTGAGAATGTTCTGCGGGAGGACAGACAGAAGCTATTTTTGACCTTGATCAATAAAGGAGAAACTCTACAAGATGTAAATGCAAAATTCGAATAATTCAATATCTGTAGTCACATAAAGGCAAAAAAAATATCATTCACTTGTCGATTCTCTCTGCAACTGGTATCACTCCCTTTCTAAGGGAAAAAAGAAATCATGTTAAATTCCCTAAATGCTGTCTAACTGCAGTATCAAGAGTGGCCCACAATTAAAATAAGTATTGTAGCAGCTGAACTAAGAATTTGATTTAACAGGCTGGCATGACAGTTCTGCTCTGACATAATCGAAAAAGATTAGTATCTACCCTCTGCTACATAGCTTCAGCATGAAGATGCTCACCTTATTTTTACATGCCTACTCGTCACCTGGAAATAATGGATTCTACAGCTTCTCATACCAGCACACCTACCTGTCTGGAATCCTTTGCTTCAATACTCTACATTTAGATTACTCTTTAAAAATAACCTCTATTTCTTGTACTGGAATGCCTTTTTTTTTTTTTTTAAATCCACCAAGCAACCCCCTCCCCCTTCTTTGTTTGAAACACACAGCACTTTTATGCAACAGCCATGAAAAACGATATTTAAAATGGATACTAGAAAACTAGTAGAGCAATCCTCGATTTTTAGTGACTGATACTCTGCAATTTTAACCAACGTTAATACAAACAGAGCAACACAGACTGCAACAGTTCACACCCTGCAAAATGTGGCCTATTCAGTCCTTTTCACTGCAAACAGAGGAAAAAACCCAGAGGATTTTAGACTATGCGCACACTTATCCTTATATTTATCTCATCACACCACTATTCTCATACAGACGTACGCTCCATTTTCCAGACCACTGTTATCAAGGCATAAAATTAACACCTAAAAATAGATTCTGATTGTCTTTTTTTCCACCTGGAAAGCTCTGCCCTGGCTGCAGGCTCCATCAGACAGCTGCCACATCCCAAATCTAAGTCAAATCCGCCTTCGTAACACCCGTGTTAACATCACAGATTAAAACACAGAATCCTTACCTAGGAGCTGCATTCTTTCCAATGTAAAATGGTTTTACTTCCTCTCTACCTCATCTGCCCGCTG
>NW_010416657.1:12884-33766 GCF_000710305.1 Buceros rhinoceros silvestris | reverse complement strand
AATAAAATAATACCTCTGCAGAGAAAAAACAAACCAACGCTCCCCCAAAACCAGAATTCTGATCTTACCAGCAGTTTTCTGCGTGACTTTCAATGAATCATGTTTAAAGCTTTCACTACTAAATGAAAGTTCATAAATAAATAACAACGTGGTAGCCTTATTTCTTGAACTTGTGTTTTGACATGGAGTTGTTGCAAAGAGACTCCACAGGTGACTGTGGTTCGTGCTTCTAACCAGTTTAGGAATTTGTGAAAGCCCCAAACACAACTTCAAATCTGATCCTACTGAAAATAGTGAAAACTTCGGATTCATTTCAACAAGACCAAAACTTTCCCCTGTGCATTGAAAATATATGTAACATATGACACTGAATCAGATCTTTGAGAAATAGAAGCCTTATTTATTAAATCAATACCTAGTCACAAGAGCTCCTGAAGACCCTTAATGAGGCAGGAAACTAAACAGGGCCATGGGAAGCTAGCCTCTGGCTCTTTTTTTTTTTTTTCAAATTTTTGGAGCTGTTTGAAAATACTGGGCAAGATTTTTCAATGTGTTTTGAAAAACACGTTGCAGTGGCAGTCAAGTCAACACTGAAAGCAACATTGAAAACTCTTATCTGTTTGACCTTATTTCCCTCTGATGTCTTGGTAAACAACAGCAAGAGAGTTGTCCTGTAGGAATACAGGCTCTTCATTAGCGGCTCCTGGGTACGATGTTTTCCAAGTTCAGCGTGAGACATTTCACAGGCTGCTGAGGCACTGTTAAACATGAAGTATATAATCAGATTCTAAATAATGCGGCTCTCAGAAAGGATCAGATTTCATTTCATTTGAGAGCTGTTGTAAAACTATTTCCAAGTACCTCCACAGCTAAACGCAGCCTTTTTCTTTCTGTCATCAACTTTGCTTTGATGACAATACTTGGGTTTTTTAGCAGACTTTTATGGATGCAGGCCAAATTTAGTCAGTTAAGAGTTGATAGGCTAATAGGATTTAAAAATCCAGATTTATTAAAACTACATAATTTATTACAGTGTAAATGATTGATAATTTCTAGATGATTTCCAAGAATGCCTTTTTACTAATTGCATCTTTATAAACATAGTTCACGTACAGTGAGTCAGCAAGAAATTGTATGATTATAGCATGCTTCTCACTACAAAGTGCTGTGCTCAAATTATTTTCCTTCTCTAAAGGACAGACAGATCCATGAGGTTTTGTTATCACTGCTGGCAAACCTGAAATGCAGAGGCCAGAAGTAGAGTCTTTTGGAATAAGTATATATGAGGTACTGAAATAAGTAATTCTTCGTTATTCGTACAAGGTGGCACATCACTGTTCTATGTAATTGAAGTTCACTTACTTGGATATACCTCATGTGGATGTAAAAATAAATAGAACGTACATTTAGTAAGTGTTTAATGGGTGCATTATGATAAGATTCAAGATTTTCAGAGGAGGATTAAACTTTTATTAGACCAAACCGTATAGGTTATAGGCTGTACAAGTTATATGGTAGCAGTGGAACACTTTCACAGGCTGCTGCTGGTATTTCAGTAGCTCACGCACATCACAGGTTCATGACTGGCTCCCTGACCATAAGAACCGGCTTTAAATAACTCACTAATGGAGTAGTGGGTGAAGAAAAGCTCATCCTGGGCAGACAACAATTTTCTCCTAATTTTAGGGGATGGGGAAAAGGAATGGAAGAGGATCCAGGGAAAAGCAAAAGACTGAATGTAGGAAAAGGATTGAAGAAAGTCTCCACTACTGTGATTCTGGACATCTCTGCTTGTAGCAATTCTGTGGTTCAGCAACTCTAAATTATGTCTGAAAATTCCCAGTTTTTCTTGTAAAAGAAGGTGATATATGATATGTGGAGCGTCTTACAAAGGAATAGTTCTTGTGCCTACTGGTTACTTCAAAACTTACTGGGGTTTTGAGCATTAATAGGACAGATGTTAATAGAATATAAAGAGTTATTACAGTCAGCATAAATTTTGGAACCTGACCCAAACTTGATTGAAGTCAGTGTTAGTCTTTCCATTTAATCAAATCATCACAGACACTGCAGATTGGATTTTTATTTGCCTCTGTTAAGTCCGCTTCTTTGTTTAAAATGAGACATTTTTCTTTTCTGAATTTAATACACTCATTAAGTACGCTTGCTTGGTGGTTGTGTTCTTAGCTAATTTGCTTAGCAATAGAATTTTATTTTCTAGTAAGACAGCTACTGAAAAGCCTTCTGTAGAAATTAATAAAAATGGATATTTTTTCTCTCTTTGCATAGTAGTTTTTCTGTATTTTAAATGAAATACTACCTAGTTCTATATCATGACTTTATTCTAAAACCTTAGCTGTCTGACTAGCTGTAGAAGTTTGTGCTTCCTTCACTGATGATGATAGGCTTCTACTGCCTAAGAAGGCTACTGCAAAAATTAATCTAATTTATATAATTTCCCAAGGAGCTGATGTGTTAGTGTGACACAGATCCTGGGAGTGAGATAGTGAAAAGAAAGGGCAGCACTTCAGAAGCACCGGATCTTTTCTTCTATTGCAAACACAGGAAGAAAAACAGGATATTTTAAGACATTTCTGCGAGCAAACTACAACATTCATAGGTAAAAGATAATTAAAAAACAAATGGCATCATGGAGGTGTTTAATCTTTTCAGTGCTTGTACTTGATGTCAGAGTGTTTGTTTATATGTCCATTCATTGCATGTGAGTTTTGGTAAGCGTGCTTCAGTTCTAGACAGCAACGGACAGGAACCTAGTCATATATTTTCAAGGAAGTTATTAAAAGAGCTTATTAAAAGGTGCAGTTGTGAGAGCACAGGTAAATAGAACTATTTAAATAAGAGCTATTTAAGCATTACTTGTAGAATAGTAAAGTATTTCTTGCTCTGTTATTTTCGTTAACTGAAACAGTTGATTTTCTATGATATATATACTAAAACCTGAGAATTATTTTTCTGATTTTTTAAATAGAATTCTTTTGAAGGAGTTTATTTATTTGGAAAAGTTCTTCAATTTTAGGAATGAAAGTCTAACTATGATTATTATCACAGGCATCATTATCCTCCCTGTGGAAAACTATAGATGGCATAATGAACTGGAATCCTTTCATGTTTAGCAATGAGATGGTGAATAAAAAACCCAGTCTCTACCCTGCTAGGTTTACAGGGAGACAATACACTTGAGACAATTAGAACTCGTGTTAACTTATAATGTGCTTACTTTGAAACTAAAAAATACATCAGAAAACACGAGGAGACTTGGGAAGAGATGTTACTAGGAAGCCTATTTCTATTCTATTCGATTTCATTCAATTCCTAGCTTTCCACTAGTATGATAATGGTGCCAATTTCCTAGTCATCATTCCTAGAGGAAACTTCAATGCATAAAATTAATTATAATGTAAGAAAACCCAGACTTTTTGGAATATAACAAATACCCCAAGAGAAGAAAAAGCATTTGTTGATTTTTTTTCCTTGAAAAAACTTTAGCTCTTAGGGCTCAATTCTGATAATTCTATCTTCGCGGACTATAGTGGGATTATTCAAAATATATTTTTTTCCTGTGTTTTTGCATTTAATTCTCACTTTGGCTTTGCATCAATTAATTTTTTTTATTATTATTATATATTTCTTTTGGCTTTCAGTAAAAATAAAAGTAAAAGGAAAATTAAATGAAAAACAGAAATAGCATTTTCCAAAACATGATAAACATTTTTTTACGTTTGGAAACAGTCAAAATATTCAAACTGAGGCAAAATATGTCATTAGTTTTTTGACCGTGACTGAAATGAAAAAGTGTACCTCAGCAACTGTGTAAGGGAGAAGCACAGGAAAAACTTTACACCTCTGTGATAGTATCTGACAAAGCAGTTTAGTAATAATTTTGCACTCATGTTTACTTTGAGAGTTTGCCTGCGTGATACACAGTGGAGTACATTCTTGTGGACTTCAGTGGAACTTACAGCCACAGAGAATTTTGTGAAAATAAGGATTCTTCAGCTGTGTTAAGACCTTATTTAACAGACTACTGAGCTCTGGAGAGGTACTGCAGGAGCTCAATTTCCATAAAAGTGTCAGAACAGATATTCAGGACCTCCAGAATTATGAGAATATGGAATACGCCGGTATGCTCTTACAGCCTTGGTGATAGAGTTGTTGCCATGGTCTCTAAAATACAACACACCTGGGAAGCATAGTAACCTGAAGACAGACTCTTGTATAATATTAGATACTGAGAATGTTGATTTTTTCTTGTACTACAAAAGTATTCTGTCAAATTGAAGAAAATGGTTTTAAAAAATAAGATGCAGTCAACAGGACCAAGCAAAAGATACTGCACTTAAAAAAATAGTCAACCACATAAATATATGAGGGTAAACAATAGGCTGAGTGCCAGTTCTTTAGAGAAAAAGGAATGAATCACAAGCTGATTTTGTCAGGCATGTCATGCTGTTCTAAACAAAGAACGAATGACAGAAATAACCTGTAAGATACATAAAGTAACCTGTTCAAGAGCTCTGATACGCTGCAGTAGTGTGTTCAGTTTCTGTCACAAAACCTCAAGAAAAACATAGGTCAGTTGGAGAGGTTCTGAAGGACATCAACAAGAATGATAAAAGGCTTAGGAAACATGACCTCCAAAGATGAATAGAAAGACCTGGGGTTATTTAGCCTAAAGTCAAGAGTGTGTTTTTCTTGTGTCATGTGGTGTATGAAAAAACAGAAACAAAGAAGAAATAGTTGTTTCTGTGTCCATAGGAGAAGTAATAAGCTTAAATTCTGAAACGAGTTATTCTTATTAGACATTCGGACAGACTTTCTGACCAAAAAGCATGGAATAATTTTTCTGAAATATGTATAACTGAATGGATTTTTTTTGGACCTGGTTAATAAAATATTTAGTTTGCCTAGTTGATCTATCTAAGAGTAGACGGATGGATGAGGTACCTTCTGAAGGTCTTTTCAACTCTGTTTTTCTGTGGTTCTGTAAAACTCGGTGTGAAACTTTTACTTACTTTAAATTTATTCACCTCTTAAAGCTGTATTATTCTCAGTTAGACAGCATTATTCTAAGCTGTTTGCATGAACCAACCACGAAAAGTGATTGCAATCACGAGCCAGAGATGGAAATCTGCTCATATGCAGACTGTGTTATAAAAACAATTTTTTCCTTTTTTGTGGCTTAGAACATGTTCATTGTATTTGATTGGATGTCGTTAATACATGCTTAAAAGCTGTAATTTAGTTTTATTCTACACAACCTCACATGATTGTTCATTGCCACATTTTCATGCCATATTATTCTTTGGGGTTTTTTGTACATTGACAGTGTCATTCAGTTTTGTGGTTGTGTGATTTAACGTTATTGGTTTAATTGTTGTCTTTTACATAACTCATAAAAATCTAAGAAGAACTGCTAAGTGGTTTAAGAAATAAATTTTAAAGTTTTTTTGGTAATTTGATTAATAGCAGAAAGTAATAAACATTATAAACAGTGTTTTCTGATACATCATAATTACATGTGCATTCAAGTGGATTGACTAAAACTAGATGCTCAACCAAGCATCTAATTATTTTGAAAAATTGCAGTTGGATCCTGCATTTGTGCTGAGTATAGATGAGGGTTCGTGATACTGATTTCTGCATCTTTCAGAAAGCAGTCAAGCATGAAAGAGCATAATAGCACACCAGCTCTGGAGCTTGCAACTCTTGCTAACACAAATAGTCTTTTCTTAGAGAAGGTTAATTTATTTGCATATGGTTATTAATGTTGCTATAATTTATAGCTGTGGAGAGGATGTCCAAGATGGCATTTTCTAAGAAAACAGGATATTTTCCCAAGAAGACCCATTAGAAAGAGTCATGTAGATCATGTTTGTCTCGACCTTGATGAGTATTTCTTTGCTAGTTTCCTGTGAATATCTCATGTGATTCTGTTCACAGAGCAACATTACAATTGACCAAACACTACATATCTGAATATGTCTTCTTAAATGTGAAGCTGTCTCTGAAGTATTTACAACAGTGAGGACTGCAGGAGTTTTAGCTTCTCTGTGGCTTAGACAGGTGGATGCTTCCCTTTTTTAAGAGTAGGGACTGCGAAGAGGTCAGAAACATTACCAAAAAAGATAATCGCCAAAAAAACCTGCAGAAGGTTGGCCCTGGTGGGCAGCCGAGCACCCACCCACCTCCTCACTCACTCTCCTCACCCTCAGCATGACAGGGGAGAAAATAGAACAGGAACAAGATGCTCGTGGGTCAAAATAAAGACAAAGAGGTCATTTACCATTTACTGTGGTAGGCAGAATAGACTCAACTTGGGGATATTAATTTATTGCACATTAACATTTAATTACTCTTTCAGGTATTAAGAAACAAAAAACAAAACAAGAAAAAAGCATTAAAGCGTTTAAGGAAATCATGCCATTCCTTTTCCCAGTCTTGACTTCACATCAGACACCTCTTCTCCTACTTTGTTACGGTCACAGGATATGCTCAGTGCCTTCAGTGAGACAAGGAACAGCAGTGATGGAAGGGTGGTGGTATTTGCAGTCAGGACATAGTGGTTCCTTTTATTGCTCCTTCTTTGCTCTGGCGAGGGTCTTCCATGAGCTCTGTCCCTTCAGGAATATTTGCTCTGCCATAGAGCACCTCCTGCACCTCTGATCTCAGTGCTCTCTTGCTGTTACCCTCTGATTCCCTCTTCCTCTCTCTGAGAGGAAACTTGTTCTCTCCAGGTTGTTCTCTCCTCCTCTGTGGAGGTTTCTGTCCTTTCTTAAATACATTTTCACAGAGGCAACAATGACTTCAGTGATGGGTTCGGTTTTGGCCTGCGATGGGTCCAGAGCCATCTGGAACTGACTGTCCAGCACAGGACAGTCCTTGACCTTCTTCCACAGAGGCCACCCCTGCAAATCCCCACTACCAAAAAAAAACCTTGCCACACCAACACGGCAACTTCTATCCACATTGCTTTTTCAGACAGAAAATCCATGTGCATCATTACTCTTTAAGAACTGAATGGAATCATCAGAAATGGGGAGTTCCACATGGTGTCATTATCTTTCATTATTCCTTTCTTCTCAGCCTGCCTCATGGCTTTTAATTTAAAGAAATAATATATAAAAGGTGTCCTTCATAGCTGTTATTCTGATTTCTGTAATATTCAACAGATATTACTATGCATTGACAAAGATAATTTATCATTTGTATTGACATCAAGCTCTAAATTTTTCTTGGGGTGGACAAATTTGCTTCTTATTTATTAGGTTTATTACTGTAGCAGGTAAGGGCTTCATCAGAAACTAACACCACGTTGTCCTGAGGATTACCACAGCTGTTGTCAGTAAGTGCTTCCAGCCGGTAGAAGGCAAGAGAAGGCCAGCAAGTTAATAAGGTCAGCCTGATGAGAGGTAGTTTTAGTACAGCAGCAAATTAAGTGTTGCCAAGGTGAGCATTCCATATTCTTAGTGAGTCATCTGTCTGTTTTCCTGTTGGTCTGACAGAAGCCGGTCTCCATGTGTGAAAAAAAAGTCAAGAGGGGAAAAAAGCTAGAAGGCATGAACTGTGGTGGGCAAGATTTGAAAAAAAAAAAAAGATAATGAACAGTGTAGGTCATAACTTTCACTGGAAAAATATCCAATACCCATTCCAGAGAATTCAGGTTTCCCACAGGAAGTGTATTTGGCTAAATGATAGTAGAAATCACAAACAGAGATAATTAAAAAAGGGGGAAAAAAGGCAAAAAGGGACTGCAGTAGTGATTAAAGATAATTACTTTGTACATCTCTTAAACTCTGCAATGCCATCACTAGCTATTAACTCAGCCTTGTTTTTTTATCTACCCTTCTTCATAGTGGTTTCATGAAACTCTTGGGATCAAAAGAAGGAAACAAGGAGTTGAGGGTTTTTGTATTCTTTGGGTCAGCACCTCTGGCTGCTATGAAGACGGTTTTCTACAGTTTTCTTAGAACAGTGGTACTACAGTTTGGCACATCTCGCAAGTGGGAAGGTGCAGAGATGACTATCATCAAATTCATAGGCAAGATAATATTAAGACATCGATTAATTTATATCTGTTTACTACCGTAATCTCACTCTAAACATAATTAGTGAAGTATGATTTCCCACATGATGTGCTTGCAAAACAAACAATCACACACTGCTCAGAATATTAAAAATCTTCCTTTCTTACTTTGATGTCAGGAATCAGATTATTCTGGAAATGTTTTATCAGGTGGCACAGCTTCCACTGACATCAACAGGTTTTACATGTAACTGTCTGAGAATTGATGTAGACTTTGTGTAGAGTGATATTCCAGAAATTAATGGATATTTATGGAAAGTCATGAACAATCCTTTTATGAATTATTTATTTGTCATAGGTGTATCTGCATAGAAAACCAGAGAAAGGCAATAAGAACTGAAATGGAAAACAAGATAGAAAAAAAAAGGCTATAAAAACAATAAAAGATACACTTAACATTTTACTGTCTGTCCAGACATCTATAAAATACCGTAATCTGTACCATCTCCCTTAGGGCATAAACTAGGATGATTAAGATCTCCAAGAAAGGGGAGATTAACAATTAGGTCTTAGGTTTATTGCTAACCAAAGAGAAGTGTTCCTACAGTAGGCTTTAAACTTTTATAAGGCTCTTATAAAATCCAAAGGATGTGAACTCTTGGTGGTCTTGCGAGACATCAGAGCACTTCAGGTGTGTCTGTGAGTCTGACATAATGGTTTACTTTTAAATCAATGCAGTAATAATTATACTATTTTTAAATACTGCTGAAAATTGTTCACTATTTTCCACAAAAAGGGGAAACGTCCTCAAAAGGTAAGAATCAGTAACTGCCACTGGCCATCTTAACTGTAAGAACAGGAAAACATTCTGGAAAAATTAAACATTTGTCTGAGAGAATAGAAAACATAATTGTCTATTGGCTGTTCCAAGTGAAAAATTAAAATTAACTGCGTCTATTGGCTGATCAAATTGGTGGTGTCCTGTCCTGTGCCCTGTTATATCTGTATGATATAAAAATGAGTTAATATTTAACCAAAATGGAGCCTTTCTCTGAGAACTTCCCATGCTGCACATACATTTCCTTTCCTAAACAGGTTGAATTTTCTACACAAACTTTCTACAAGATCTTGGACTCTCACTGGGGATGCCTGGCTGACTCCAGACTCTGTGACATGGATCATCTTTGCAGTGAGACTCTGTCTATTATTCTGTTAGTCCCGCTCTGAGCCCACACTTCTGGGGTTGGTTCCATTTGGTGCACTCTCTGGGGTGGTTTGCTCCCTTCTGAAATCTGTCTGATTTGCTTGATAAGGGTATTATATATCCATATAGGTAATCTTTCATAAATATATGAACATGATTGTTGTATCGCTGATCAGTTTGCTTCACTAATGACATTTTTAGTAACCTGTAATAGTATATATCTGCTTAGTTGTTGCTATTGTTGGTTGCTGCTATATAATTAATTGTCGCTGTACTATTGATTGCTGCTATTATTGTTACTATAATTGATTGGGGCTATACCATCTATTGACACTGTATTACTGATTGCTAATAATAATTTGTAATAGCTTGATATCTGGATATTTTTTCTTTATTAATCATAGATATACTGACTACTGGTGATTTTTGTGGTAGTCTGTAATGAAGTAGAGAAATTTAGAGGATAAAGTCTCCATGTTCTTATCTGTTATGGAATCCTAAGAACCCATGGTCACAGTCTGAAGAGCTGAGCTCAAAGGTTTGCAATCATTAGGACAAATCTCTGCTGGAGGACAGTTGTTTGTGTTATGTCCCAGGAGTTGATACTGGAGCCAATACATCTTCATTAATGGCCTGAACAACAGGACGGATTGCACCCTGCGCAAGTTTGAATGTGGTGCAAAACTGGGAGAAGCAGCCAGTGGTTGTGCTACCTACCTTTCAGAGACACCTCGACAGCCAAGAGAAGTGCACCACAAGAACCCAGGAGACAAGCCATTTTAGAGTGAATTCATCAAAGGAGCCTCATCTGTGATCTCTTAAGAGTCTGTGAAAGTCCCTGTCTCTCACCACCAGCAGAGAAAGGAGGAACCTGCATAGTTGAGTCTCCAGTGTCTGAAGTTACACTTTGTGAATGTGCACCTTTTAGGCAGCCAGCCTGCAGGGCCATAGCACATAAAATCAATCTGACAGGAAAGATATTTTCTATCATATGACAACTGGTTCTCAAGAGTGGAATACAGACCTGAAATGACATTAATTTCCTCACCATGTCACGGTTTCACTCCTGAGTAGCGCTACCCAGTGCTTGTCCAACCAATGTCCTGACAGCTTGTCAAAAGGCTCCTTGGAAATAGCTTTCACATGAATTGCTGCATCAAACAAGCTGTCTTTACGTTCCAGTTCAGGCTTGACAAATTTGTCACTTTCTCCAATCTTTTCACAGTTCATAAAGTCAACATTGCTGTGAAGCAACCAATTCTGAGAGACCTGCGAGGAAACCCCTGGTGATTGCTTCAGGTGTGACTAATTTAGAAATAGTGTAAGATATTTTTAAATCTCAACAAAGAAAAGGAGCTCAAGAGGTGGCCAGAAGGCTTCATTAAAAATTATGTAACAACATCTGAGAGTTTGCCCTTCTTTAAAGATTTATTTCAGAAAATTCTCACTGGTCTAGGAAAACTCAGTGCTTCCCTTGAGAAAGTATTTGGTCCATATTTGTAAGCTCTTAGAGTGTGTGTTAAAAAATTATGAGGATACAAGCTTAAATCATGATGGGAAAAAAGCCCACTTATTTTGCTGGCTGAATAAACAACTTGAGTCCTGCATTCCTCAAAATATCATAACGCTTTTGAAGTTGTGTTTGCAAAGAAGTTTTCCAGATAATAGTTTTGCTAGTTTTACTTCGCCGTTGCGGAGAAGAGTAGTAAGCTGTTACAGTACATATGGCAATTAAACAAGAAAAGGTAGGTTAGATCTCAATAGTTCTCTCTCCTGCATCCTTTCCACACATGCGATATGTGTTATTTTTGTGAAATAGATTTTTGCCATGTTTTAATAGATGCTACAAGTTAAAAGAAGTGAAACTATTTAAATTATTAGGGTGAAAGAGAGTGAGGAGGAAAATAAAAATGCAGACATGTAGAACGATTCTGTCTGTATGGAGTTCTAAGCTGGAATTGAGTTTCATTCACATGATTGTGCTTTATCAAGTGACACAGCCTATTCACAGTAGCATTGCATGATGTGATATAGAAATTTTGAGAAATTCGGGCTTTTTACCAATTTCTGTGCTGATTTAATCTCTTGCATAAATTGGAGAGATTAGTTCAGCTTTTTGAAAACTGCATTGCCTTTTTCTGAATAGCAGGCTCTGAACAAAAAGTAGTTTTGTGGCTTAGCAGAGCAACATATATGGTGTTGATTCAAAGGGCAAGAAGTGGTTTTCACTGCTGGCTGAAGCAGCAGGATTCTTTCAGCTGTTGGCAGAACTATGAGCTTGAGACTACTTGAATGTGTGGGCAGAGATGCGTAATTGATATTCACAAAATCAGTAAAGTCCTTGCAGGATTTATGGAACAAACAAGACTAGAAAGGTGACTTTCAGTCTTTTATACAACTGTTTCTGCCTCACAGTCTCAGCACTAACCAGCATGCTTGCCTCTGCGGTGGCAGTTCTATGTCAGACAGCCCAGGGTAATAGCAAAACCCTTTTGTTCTTGCTACATGCATGCAAACATTACTTGAGGTAGTTTGATTTGTGCTAGCACACCTGACATTTTCTCTGTCAGCAGAGAGAACTACCAAATTTGACAAATTGAACCACTCTTGCTCAGAACACTTTTCTGGAAATCAATTTGACTGTTTCACCTGACAGGTTTGTAAATTCCCCAAACCCGATGTTCTGTCCTCAAGATGAAAAATGCTTCAAAATGGGAGGATGGTTTCTGAATTTCTTTGAGTCCAAGGCATTTGTCCTAGCCTGCAATTTGCAAAGCAGTTTGTTTGCAAAGCCTTCAGCAATGTCTTGTGCTTTGAGGCAGTGTTTACTCTGTTAATCACCTGGAAACAGCTACAGGATGCCATAGTGTTTGCCTTTCTGTTTTGTGTTACCAAGAAGCGTTTGGTAGTCTCCTGCAATAAGTTTCCTCAGCTTGAGGTCATGATCTGTGCACTCAAAATACCTTTCAGGGGCTGGTCAGTTCCAAGAATCTGGTGTGGCTACATAGTTCAAGGCAGTTTGGATTTGGTTGGAGTTGCATGGGAATAATTTTGTTTGTCTGGTCCAGCTGTGTTCCTTGCATACATTTTTTGGCTAACTTTACACCAACAGGGCTTTACCTAGACAGGAGAAATTCCCTGTTGCTGTGTGTTATCATAGCTTATACTTGTTGTGGAGCCTGTTAATAGCTACTGGTCATCAGCTCCATATACTCCAGCTTTGTTCATGTAAGGTGCTGTTCTACCGCATGGTGAAAGGGTCATCTGAACCATCTTGAGGGTGCTTTGTGATCATAACAGTGAGTTAGAGGATTTTCTTGAAGAATGACAGAGCATAAAAATGTCAGGGATTATGTGACAAAATGGATGTGTACACTTCAGACATCTTGTGTTTCGCCTCTGAGGTGTGCTTTGTGGGTTGTTTCGGTGAAAATGCACCAGGTTGCCTTGCCGGGGGCTGTTAGCTGTAACTTGGGGCAGAAGAGCAATGTTTGAGATCAACAATGAATAAGTAAATGTAGCATTAGATTAACCTAATGTAAGGACATGATGTAAAATTGCATCAGTGTGAATAGGCATAGTGTTTGAGACTGTAACTTATGTAGGAAGCCACAGGGAGCTGTGTTCACACTGTATGGCTGTGACAGCATTTATTTTCTATATGTTTAACTTATGTATATCTGAAATTTTTAATATATTTATATATATTATGCAATCCTAATACTGTACACAAACTACTAGCTCTTTATGCAATGTGTTTCTGAGCGTTGGAAAACAACTGCCTACTCTAGTAAGCTTTTAGCTTTTTAGCTAGTGTTTTTGGCATTATTTTTTCATGTTCCATGAATAACTTACCCAAAGAATTCCTGGGCGTGATGCTGGAGTTGGAAGGTTCCAGTGAGGGTTGCCAATAAACAGTTTGCATGCAACCATCAAATTTCCCAGGATAACTGTGATTACTAGCATAGAAAGAGGCTTTTCTGTGCCAGCTGGTTTCAAGACCCAGGAATACTCTCAGTAAATTTAATTTTCTAACAATTCTCAAATGTCTGATCTTTTTCCCCTTCATTTTACTTGGTTTCCATAAAACTCCCTCTGATCTCTTACAACCCAGAGTTACTGAGACTGCATTCAGAAAAAGTAAATTCGGTCTTTCATACTTGGGAAACTGGCTGAAAGTTTGATTAAGAAAATAATTTAATGCTTCTTTTATTGATTAAAATTAATATAAGTGTTCTATCTCAGATGTTCAAGCTTTTTTCTGCAACTGCCAGGTCTAGGAATTTAATATTTTTGCCCCAATGAATCATACACTGAAGCTTCAGAAAAAAAAATTGTCAATAGACTTTCCTGTACGTGCAATATGCAACAAAACATCATAAAATGCAAGAAGCACATAAAATTAATTGCAGAAGTGCTTAAAAGCATACAGTAATTAATGTACTACATTATTTTAAAGTCTGTTGATATAGATGCATGCATTTAATATTACTGACATAACTAATCCTTATGAAATCTGTGGGACATCTCACAATGGGTGATATTAAGGACAAACATTGGTAATTGCAACAGCGTCACGTATAAATAAAACTTTTCCTTTGAAAAAATCCCATATTCAGATGGAGCAGACAATAGAAAGTTCAGAAATTTTCATGACCACAAAATAAAAAGAACCTCAGACGTCAGCTGTCTTATAAAAAGTAGTGACTTTGGCTTGTCTCCTCCAGTGACAGTTCATTTAAGAGAGAAAAAAGCTATCCACTCAGAATTATACCTCAGGTTTTTAAAATGTAATTTATGCATTCTCATGCTGTAAAATTGTGATTTCTTTCAAGGGAAAACATCGGGATTTTATTAAGGAGCAGAGGTAATATATTACAAACCCTGCTGGCTAGTGGGGTTTTTTTGTTGGTTTTTTTTTTTACTATACCAGATTTCCTGACAGAAGAGTAATTGGCAGGTGTTCAACAAAGGTATGGATCCAGCAAACAACATCCAGAGTTAAACTGGCAATTGAAATAGATGAATCTATCCTTTTTCTGTGGGGTGTTTACTTTTTAAAAATTCTGTGTAGCTGTATTAAATAATTCTCAGGCACTAAGCTAAGACCAATGACTAATTATTTGAACCCAATAGTTCTGGTGAATCATGCTTAAAGCCAGATTTCTGTTTCTGTGATTGTGGTAAGCCAAGAGACAGTTCATCTTTTCTTATGAATAGGAATAGCTTGAGCTTATCTAAATTTACCCAGCAAATCCACTCCTCGAGTACTCAACCTGTTTGGCTGCACATACTAAGCCTGCTCTAGTGACCTTCTTTCACCATTGGTAGTACTATTGTTGCCACTGTATTATAAAGATAAATTAATTCTAAGATAAACAGAGAGTGGCAGTAGTCAGTTGAAAAAACTGGCGGAGCTGGAGGAAAGAGGATTCTTTTAGGTGTTTGGTTATTGGTCAGGTACTAACATGTGTCTGCCATAGGTTGGACAAAAGTTGGTGGAAGGGACAGGCAATGAAGCAGAACTGATAAAACAGAAAAATCCTATTGTATAGTTTGAACTGTCTTGAATTTTTGTCGGGTGGAGATTCCCTCTACCACAGTTATTTGCCACACTTCAGTGCTGTATGGATGTCAATGTCTGTTAATTCTGATCAGACCATTTATTCAACTTGTTTGATAAACACCTTGAGAAAGGCTCAGTGGTATATCTGAGAAAACTGTGATGATCTGATGATCCATCCCTGCCCCACAGGATGGGACCTTGTTTACTTATCAATTGCATAATGGTCTTTCCTCTTCCATTCACGGACTCAGTGGAGAATAAGAATTGATAATTTTGTTGGTAAATAACTTGATACTTCCAGTCATGAAATTAGACATTTCTATTTATAATCTGTCAGGAACAATTGATTGTAAGACCTACTAGTGTTGACAATTGCACATCCTGACTACAGGGTATGCAAAAAAATAGCTTGGAGTAGCCTTCGGGGCCGGGGGGTGGGGGCGGAAACCGGTGGTGGCAAAACCACTAATTATTTCCAATGCCAAGCTAAGTCATTTATTAATTGTATTATAGAACAAAAGGGAAGGAACTGGAATCAGAAAGCAAGGGAGTTTATTTTATTCTATACTTCTAGGGTTTTACTAACTTTAAAATTAACTAACGCTAAGCATGGGTGAAACAGGCAGGATGGGTGATGCCGTTTTATCTGGAGGGAGAGGTGAAATATATGGTTTGTGTACTTTCTCCCTTGCCAGGAACCAGGTGGCATCATAATCCAAGCACTATTTTTTATGATACCAGGATCAATACTGAAAATGGGAGAAGTAATAAGCAGCTTTAATTCTTCCCATAAAGTCAGAACACCATCTACCAAATAATAAATAGGCTCAACCATTGCTCTGTTTTCTGGAATGCTGCTTATCCACAAGGACCTATTTAATTATTTCTTTGGTTTTATGGGTCTGTCTACAGTCGTTTACTTTTCCTTCACAGTCGGTTACCCAAGGTAATTCTAACTCTAATGAGACTGGGACGTTTTGCTGCAGAGGTAGGAGAACAGCTTAGAGGACTTGCTGAGATCATTTTCCTCTTGCTAACAGTGAAAACATCTTCTGCTGAGACTCCTGAATCACTTTGTGAAATAACCTTAGTGCCCTCACAAGATTCACTTGGGACACCTGCCCATCCACTGTTTATGGCCAGGAGACCCATTTCAGCTCAAGCCTGGGCCCCTAGTCTTTGCCTCATCTGCCTCTTTCAAGACCTGTCCACTACCATTCCTGAGCTGTTGATTAGATTTCCTGGACTGATACTGTGTGTGACTCCTTCCCTCAGCTTTGTCTGGACTGTGGGTGGGACCTATTGTGAAGGCCATCCCTCTCCCTGCTTGGGTACTGTGGGTCTATGCCCTGCTGGTGTGGACACGGTAATGCCTGTGCTGTGTGTAACCTCAGCTGTGTGGAGCAGCCTGCCTCTTGCTGCTCCTCAACAACAGTTTCGGAGAAGAATGGAGCTTAGTCTTGGGGATCTTTGTAAATTCAGTGGTTGTTCCAGTTTTGCAAAGCTAAATTCAAGAGGGTGCATGGTCTACAGCACCCTGGAAGAAGTTCTCATACCCCTAGAGCACCTGGGTTCTCAGTGCACAGTTCAGCTACATCGTGAGGGCTGAAAGATCTGGACTGGAAAAGCTCCCAAATCCCATTTCTGTCATTTAATTTTAAAATAAAACCCTACTGAATTCTGTTCCAATGGCCTATTACTCCTGTGGCTTATAATTAGAAAATGACTTATCTTAAGCACCAAAAGCCTCAAAAAAGATGTCAGTATCAAGTTAGCACCCACTAATATCTGTGATAAATACCTATTATTTCAATGGGAGCATAAGCTACAGTTTTGTGTGCTTTTGAAGGCTCCATCTGTACTAGCAGTCATGTAATCTGTTAGTTTAATTTATTAACTAGATGGTAGTGGTATTACAGAGGGGGCTTGACGCACAGTTTTCTGAATGATTTGCCCTGATGCTGAAGAACCTTAATTTGGTTAAGTGCAAGGGTGAGTGTGTATGTGTATCCTTTAACCAGACTGCATATGTGTAACAATTTCTGTAGCATGATAAGGAAAAAAACTTGCTTAGCATAAAAGTGAAGCATCCTTCAAGAGGCCTATTTTTAAGAGATAAAATCAGTCAGGCAGAGCTAATGGAAGGAGCAAGCCGACTTTAAGACAGATGTTACATTGCATTTCTTTGTTGAAAGGTGAGAACAAATACGTAATTTTCCACGTTGTCTGTTTGCTTTGATTATATTTTTGTGTTTCACCTCTCACAGTTTAAATACTTCGACATCACTTTCATCTCACCATCATTCTGTTTGCGATTGGCTTAAATATCCTCCTCCGAGACAATAAGCTGGTTAGTTCTAAAGTGAGTCAATGATCCTGGCCAGACTGTGGGAGAATGATTAACCACAACTAATAATTATATTTTGAGAGAAGTAGCTCTTCTCAGAGTAGAGGCTGGAGATGTTTCATGGTACTAATGTTGTTCGATTGTTGCTTTGCTTCTTAATTACTTATGAAAAAATAGGCAATTCTTTCTTGTTGTCAGGAATTTCTCTCATCCTAAGCATATTGCACATAGGGGCCTACTTCACACAAAGTACGAGAATACAAAATTAGCATTTTAAACTCCATTCTTTAGCCATTGTATTATAGTCTCTGCCTATTACACTATAAAATATTGCAGCTTCTGTTTGGAAATGTAGTAGTAACATAGAGGAAGAAAATATGCTAAAGGTTCCATCATCTGGCTTATGAGGGCTCGTTAAAACTTTAAATTTTATTTCAACATTTATTATTATGACTTTATTTAATTTTTTGGTCATATTTTAGAACATTACCAATGATGCTGTCAGCCATTTTCATATGAGTAAGTGACATAGATTTGGTTTTATCCTTTATTTTTTTTCCTGATTTATTTCTGTAAGTTTCAGCAATCAGCCCAAAATTCTCAGTCCAAATTTTCAGGGCGACCCTGTTAAATGAAGGCTGTGTTAGATTATTGGGTGTTGAAAGAAATAGGAACTCTGACTCTGAGCCCTATAGCATTGACTGAAAGCATCTGAAAAAATCAAGTTACTGCAGTCCATTCCTTTCTTTTTGGATGTTGGAAAGGAAAGAATAAACAAAACAGAGGCACAAGAGTTTCACAGTCTGAGGAGGAAGAAAGGACATTTGAACAAGAATATGCAAGCCTTGCCCTAATCCAATTAACAAGTTTCAGTTTCCTGAAAGTGTTGTTTCAGTTTCCAATTTCTGTTGTCCCTTAATTATCCTTCCCAACCCATTTCATCCCAGCCCTATGGGGATGAGGATGGCTAGCCAAAAGCATAGATTGTTTAATTTTTTATCGTTGTATGTCAGCAGAGTTTATCTTTCAGTAGTGTCAGAAGTGATTTTCATTCCTTAAAAGAATTACTCAGAAGAGGAGAAAATTTTGATGACCATAATTGTAAATGTTTTGTTATTAACCAGTTATAATTGACCAGTTTGGATACTTCAGTATAAGAGAAAATTCAACAACCCGGAAAGAATCCAGAGGAGAGGCACTAAGGTGTTTATGTACCTGGAGCATATAACGTAGGAAGACGGGTGGCAAAGCTGACTCTATGTAGGCTAAGAGTGTCTTACTCTGTGAAATGGGGCTAGGGATGATGGAACTAGACTCTTCTTGGAGGTACACAAAAAAGTCTTCATAGTAAGAGCAGTTAAGACAAGAACAGGTTGCACAGAGGGGCTGCAGAATTTCAGCCGGGCAAGTCCTTGAGTAACCTGCTCCAACCTTAGAAGTTAGCTTCGTGCTGAGAGCAGCATGAGTGGGCAGCTCTGCAAAAGTCGCAATCTGATCATGCAGGGATGAGGTTAAGAAAGCCAAGGCTGACCCGCATTTGAATCTGGCAAGGGATACGGAGGACAAAAATAAAGGATTATGCAAGTCCATCAACAGCAAAAGGTATAACTAGGTGAAACCTGGTCCCAGTGCGGAATAGGGGAGAGGAACTTCTGACAAAGGGCACAGAAGAGACTAAGGTACTCAGTGCCTTCCTTGCTTCAGTCTTTACTGATAAGACCAGCCTTCATGAATATCAAGCCCCTGAGATCAGAGGAAAGTCTGGAGCAAGGAAGAATTACCCTTGATGTAGGAGGACCATATTAGGAAAAACTTAAGCTGAGCATACAGAAATCCAATCAGCCTTGATGGGCTGCAGCCATAAGTGCTGAGTCATCACTTATCACAAGAAGGTGAAGAGTAAGAAGTTACCAGGAGTAGTCAGCATGGATTTGTGAAAGGCAAATCATTCTTAATAAAACTGATAGCATTTGACTAGGTTGATGGATGAGGGGAGAACAGTGGGTATTGTTAACCTTGACTTTAGTAAGGCTTTTGATGCTATCTTTCCCCTTCACTCAGCACTAGTAAGGCCACACCTGGAGTACTGTGTCTGGTTCTGGTTCTGGCTCCCTGGTATACAGCAGAGATGGACATACAGGATCAAGTCCAGCAAAGGGCCATGAAAATGGTCAAGGAACAGGAGTATCTCTCATATGAGAGAAGACTGAGATAGCTGGGACTAGAAATTGCAGGGGGAATCTTATCAAAGTTTGTAAATACCTGATGGGAGAGAACAAAAGACAAAGCCAGAATCTCCTCAGTGGTTGCCCACTGACAGTACAGAAGGCAATGTGCAGAAATTGCCTCTTGCAGACAAATTGTTCCCCTGCAGTCAGGGGACACAGTTCCACACAACCCAAATGAGAAGAGAAGAGTAGATCTGGTGATGGTCACCAGGTTCATCAAGTGACCACTAGAGAAGTCTGCAGTGACAAAACACGTCAGAAGTCAAGCCAGCGAGGCCAGGATCAACAAGATTCAAGGCCATGCAGAATGTGCGTAAGTTACAGCTCAGGGAAGGATGAAATGCAAGGGCCTGAGGTTCAATGCAGCTTGTGAGCCAATGTGCTTGAGGGACATGGATAGAAGCCCAATGAGGCTTCTCACTGCTCTTTTCTACAACTTAGTAGTCTTCACAGAAGTCTGAACCAGCGATTCACAGCTGTGCTGTGTCATAGCTGACTTTAACACAGGCAGGTGATCCTTGGTCAAGGAGGTTACAGATAATGACAGTTACAGAGTGGTCAGGGCAATGAGAGCCTTGTGATGCACAGATATACCTGCCTGGAGGAGGCAATTGGACTAGATGATATCCAAAGGTCCTTTCAAGCCTGAATTATGATTCCACGTCTGCTAAGTCAAATCTTGTTTCTTCTTCTTCAATTAAATTTGTTTTGTTGTCGTTTGGTTTTTTTGGCTCTTTTTTTGTTAAAGTACATTCGCAGTCTGTCCCGATGACAGTTTACTTGCTGGAAGATCAGGAGATGAAAAGAAAAGCACCTTTTCTCAGTGATAAATTCTCCTCAATTCTGGGAAATAGAATCTGGGATCTAGCATATATGCCTTGTAAACAATATGACTGAAAGGATCGAGGTCATGTAATCCATTTGCTGCTATCTTCAAAGTAAGATCAATTAGAGCTAAAGCATTTCTCACAATGGCTTGACTGACCACTTAAAAACCTCTAGTGATGAAGAAACCTGAGCTTACACTGGCAGTACTTCATTATTTTTATCACTGTCTGTCCTAAACATGTCTTGCTGCAACTGAAGCCCATTATTCCTGTCTTCTGCAGAAATGGAAAACAAATTACTTCATTTCTCTTCTCAACAATGCTTTATACATTTAAAGACTGCAAGCATGTCTGTTCCTCCCCCCTTTTTTTTGTTTAGCAATCCTATGTCCTCCAGAATTTTTGCACATGTGACATGTTTCTAGATATTCTCATTATTCTGTTATCTCTATGCCTGGTCTGCATCTTTTTTGGAAGTGGAGTGCTCAAACCAGAACAACACGCTATGGCTGAATTCATTACTGAGCAAACTGAAAGGCTTAATTCCCATATTTCAGAAGTTATACTTCTGTTTACTTGAAAAAGAGGTGCTAGATATTGAAAATGTAGTAGCAGGAGCTCTTAAAAAATACTTTCATACTAATGGAATTGCAGAAAATCAGTCAC
>NW_010416657.1:0-12788 GCF_000710305.1 Buceros rhinoceros silvestris | reverse complement strand
TCACGCAGCAGGAACTAATCTTCATATGGTGAAAGTGTGTGCTTCCTAAAATAGGTATGTTTTCTATTTCTTGCTTTCTCACACACATATATGTGCACATACCGCATATTTCTGTTGTGCTTGGAGTTAGAATTCATCACAATCTCTTTAGGTACATTTATAATGTAGATATCCACAGCAGGTATCCCATGACCAATCAAAGGAAAGCACAAGAATTATTCATCTGATTTACTTTAAGATACCTTCTCCAATGTGAGACATACCACAATCTAAAATTGCCATTTTTTCACCACCAGTTATAAGTTGACTCTTAATTACTAGCTTACATATAGACAGTGACAGAATTTATGCATGGTCAGATGCATCCCATCTCCTATACTTCTGATTATTTTCAGTACACCAGTAACTAACAATACTACTTGTCCATAAAGGTCAAGGTAATCAATAAGCTTCTTTTCCCTAAAGGCAGTATTTATTTGACTCACAGGCCATTTAGTAATCATGCTGCAATGCTGTTACTAGATGCTGTTTAGTTTGAATGGTTTATGTAAGCTAATATTATTGCTGCTCTCCCTGACCTCTTTCTCACAAAAATTCAAAAGGTTTTTTATGTATAGAGATTACTAGTTTCCTGTTGACATTGTGATATATTTCATGCGTACAAAAAGACATAGGTCCACTTCTCTTTACATCCATATATATCACAACATCATTCAGTCCTAAGGCTTCTCCATAAAATGTAAATAAGAAGATGAAACAGTGGTCTGCTTTAAATCCTTTCCCCCTGGTGTTAGAAATACCTGGAGAATTAGTGAAACATGTCTTTGAGCTTAAGTTAGTTATCTTATGCTTCTTTATGGGAAAAGAAGGTATGTTTTGCAAATATAGACAGCTTTTCTGTTCTCATTTTTGTCACCAGCATTGCAATTCCAAAATGAAGAGGCTTTTAATTGATAGCTTGCATCCTCTCACCCTCGGCATACCTGTTGGTTTGCCAGCTTGCTGCCTTTCCCAGCAGTTTTTGTCAATACCTTTCCTACCAAGTCTGTTAACAACCAACTGACTCTAAATAGCATGAAGTCAGAGGGGTTAATATTCTCCCTTGCATTTAGTAACAACATACCTTACAACTAGTACAACTGAAAGGCATAGAAACTGAACTTTAAACCATGGGCTGTCAATAAAATACTGTCACCTTATATAATCTTACTCTCTGTAAGATCCCAAGTTTCTTAAAAAAATCACTCTGCATGGTGGGTTTTTTTTCAAATGTAATATCATTTCTATCTTTTTAATTTAGTTCTCTTCAGTAACTACTGTGTTTCATCATTTAACTCAGAAATTGGATGCCTTAGGGCTTGACTTTATCTTGCACTAATAAAATGAAGAGAAACAGACCTTTAAAAATAATTGTCAAAATAGAATCTGTCAGCAAGCATTAAACTCAGCTGTGGCACTGGCTTGAAAAGGTTATTTTGCTTTAGAATACATTAAACATTTATTAGCTTCACCTCAGGTAAACATGCAGTTGTTTACAAATTTGCAAATTTGTATAGACACACTTGTAAATTAATTTAGAAAGGAGTACTACATTCATAAATGTATACCTCCCTTATCTATGGTTTAAAAAATAAATAAAGTGTTCCATTAGCAATTTGCCAGGTAGGGCATTTGGGGAGCAAGACCCATTTCCTTAATCTGTCTAATAAAATGTGTTACTACTCATTTGATTTGTTTTGTCTTCCTTCTGCATCAAACTCTTGCTCTTCATAAGCGGTGCATATTGCCTTAGGGAAACAGTATATGAAAGGAAAATGATTTCTGGCTCTCTTCATTCTTACCACTAAGAGAAGATGACCTAAACCCTCAAGAAATGTCTCTGCTGTGATCAAAAGAGATTTGTGAAAATGAAGGTCTCGACAAACTCTGGTTTCAAAACCTTGCTGAGGACAGGTAACATTCAGGGGGTTTTCTTTGGCATCTAGGATGGGGTTTTGGTGGAATGTGCCCATGTTGCTGGATCATGCAACACAGTTATTAAGAAAGCTTTTTCCCCAGAAGTCATTACTTAATTCGGTGTCAACATTTTGAACTTCAGAGTTCCACAGGTCTATGAACTTAGACTGCTACTTTTGCACAGATGAAGTCTAGTCTGGGCAAAATAGCTCCTATCTCATGGCCAGAGGCCCCGGATTAACCAGAGGACAGAGAGCCTCATTTATGCTATGGCAAACGCACAAAAAACTTCATGAGAAAGAATTGAATGCTCAAATGCAGTATAAGAAATCCGGGTTCCAGCCTGAGTTCTCAGGATTGTTTCAATCTTCTGCATAATAGAAATGAATAAATAGTCACAGGATTTGGGACAGCATCAGTATTTAAAGTTGATTCTGGACCTTGAAACACATTCCTCCAAGCTATTTTCCAGTGCTTGACTCAGTTTTATCTACTCTATCACTCCTTCCTGTAACATTATTTACTTAGTGTTTCCTCAGCATTTTTATTTCTAGCTATCTTTAATAATAGATATCTTCCAGAAACTATGTTTTATTATTCTTACCTGTCTGTTGCCTGTAAAATACAAGGGTTTTTATGTCCTATGGCAGTAATTCAGATGCTTCTTTTTGGTTCCTTGGAACAGTGCACAAGCATTCTGAGCTTTTTACTGCCCTCACCAAATTTTCCAAGGAGATCAGGTTTCGTTTTATCAATGATTGTGTTCCTAGTGTCTCTTTCCTGTAAATCTTACCATTTTCCTCCTCTTGCAGTCCTTCTCTTTCCTGCGTCTTTAATTGCCTGATTTTCCTAGTCCTTGGACTGAAATCAGACACGGAGGCTACATGATTTTTTTACAACTTTCTTCAGTAATTTAGCAATTTAAAGTTTGTCTTATTTCTGTATTTTCCCAGCTACTTACATATATTTCATCGGCTGAGAGAATTAATCCTCCCAGTGCTAAGACATCCCCAGCTTTTCACATGATTGAACCACGTTTTCATTTGCCTTATTCTGTTCTTACTTCTCTAGAAAAAACCTCCTTGGCCTGCACTTCCGTAAGCCTCTTCCACAGATCTGTTTAATCCTCCATGCACCCTTCCCATGGGATGCTGGCAGTCATTCACGGTAGTGTAAAGGAGAGTCAGGACACCTGCCATAGTTACCTTTCTCTTCATCCCCTTCAGCTGCGACATATATCCTCGGTCATGGCAAGAAACGAGTGCTTTTAGAAACATCACAGGCACAGGCTAAAAAATTATTTCTAAATAGGAAGTTTCACACACATAGATATGCTTCTGCCAAGTGTCGGTATTCTTCCCGATTTCCTCCTATCCAGATTTCTTTCTGTCTACAGTTCTCCAACAGAAATCCTTGTGGTTCTTGTACTTACTGAGTGCTTTTTTTCTCCCTTTCTTTTCTTTTTTTTTTTCTTTTTGCTTTGCCTTTTTCATAGATTAGTATAACTTTCATTTAGGATTGATGAGTTGGCCATTACCTGTGGTGAAATGCAAGAGGTTTCATGCATGTCCTCAGCTTTTAAGATATAGTACCCCCTGCAAAATTCCTAAGCTTCAGGCTGGAACTAATCACCAATACTGTCATCTGTGACCAAACAACTCACCAGGCAACAGACAAGAAGCACTTTTTTGTCCCCAAGGAACAAACCCAGGTTTTTGTTCTTACTCGTAGCCGTTTTGTTTAAACACTTTAATATGCTGTAATATACTTTATATACTTTAATATACATTAACCTTTCCATATTCAGATGCTCATCGTGTATGGACTAAAACTTACGTAACATGTAAACCCTGCAAAAAAGCTTGCTTCTATCCTGTAAAATGTAGTCTGTATTAAACTCATTGGCAACTACATCACATGGGTACAAATAAACAATGTAACTTTGTAGAAAATACTAGTGCCATAAGATTATAATAAGTAGAGTCTCCTCTGCTAAAGCAGTTAAAAATGGGGGTATTGTTGTAACTGCAGGATGCTTAGACATGAAAAAGACTTAAGAAGTGTGCTCAGCCTCCTCTGACCACTGTAGAGAAGGACTGCCACTGGGGTGTCTTCCTCTTCCTATTTGTTAATACATAGGTTTGCCATATCCATCAAAACCATCAAACCTCTCATTCCTCAGCAGGTATAAGTTGCAGTTAGTATCACTTTATCATGTCAGTTATATCCCTTTTAAAAGGGTTGTGAATATGACCTATGGTGGGATTTTGAGTCAAACTCTGCGGGATTTTAGTTTGTTAAAGTGATTTACCCTATGCACCCATAATTTGAGCAAATTAATGTTTTGAAAGTATACTTTGAGGAAAATCTATTAATATAAGCATTTGCACTGTGCGCATTGGTCTGTATGTCCGCTCCTGGCATAACAAGCAGGAAATAAAACAAAAAGAAAAAACTGATTGAAGAAGCTTCTTTCAACAGTGTGCATGAACACTGTTGTCTGTCTTTATGCCATCTGGTTTGACCCCACTATTCCAAGTAATCAGAAAAACATTTTTTGTGTGTGATTTTTCTGTGAAAGTGAGGAAGAAATGAAATATAGTGCATGCCAGTTCTGCACTATGTAGTATTATACCCCTTTGACATGTCTCAGGCAAACTAAATGGGAACTACACTTCTGTAGCTCAGGGCAGATACAATTTCAGAGGACAGGAGGCACCCCTTGACAGCTCAAGGCTTGAAATATGCATGAGCATTCTTCTGAGAATCTTCAGTCTTCTGGAATTAACATAGTAAGTACTTTAGTAAGTATATCAGGTTAAAAGAGTAAGAAAAAAATTTCAGCCCTTGGTGTAGTCTCTCACAGCAGAAAGCCTTTTATACAGTGTGCAAGGAGGTGCGGAAGGAGGCAGCAACACTAACCAGTGTTTTTTGCAGTTCCAAAACATTAAAGAACACCCTTTCTGTGCAAAATTTCATCCCGAGCATTTCAAAGTCTCGCTTTTTGGTCCTCTCCTTCCTCATTGTTGCCATATCCATGACTCTCTCACGCACTTAAATTCAACCCGGGGCTTTCCAGATGTGTGATCACGAATCAATCCTGTGTGCTATAACAACTCTGAGTATCATGTAAATCAGGCACAGCAAGCAATACCTAACATAGATTACCCAATAGGTAACAAGAAAACAGAAAAATAAATCATTCGTAGCACATGTCATCGTCTTTGCTGAACTGTGTTGACTGGTGCATTCATGCCAATAACATGAAAAACTTTTCACATTTCTCAGCTAAGAATCAGGTTTGTGACATGGCTGTCGTACAAAAAAGTGCTGTATCTGCTGCCCTCCTTTTTGGCAGTAAATCTCACAGTGACAGTGCAAATAATATGACAGAGGGACAGGCATAAAAATAGCATCACGAGCTCTCTGGAATGGTTTTGGAAAACACTGAGATAATTCAAAAAAATTTTTTGTTTACAGATTGCATCTTTAATCTTCCAGTATAAATGTAAATATGCCTCAGATAGTGTTAGTCCTGTTTAAGTGGATATTCTGTATAAAACTAGGTTAGAGAAAATTTAAGCAGCTCATTCTGTGTTTGGCAGTAAGAACAAAGTACCTTGAGCTACCATTACACGCTGCTTGCATACAGAAATGCGTGACTCTTGAAAAAGGTATCTCCGGATTTTCTTAACAGCTAGAAGTTGTTGTGTTGCTTGGAGGATGGTAGAATAAATTAATTTTCTTCAATAGAAAATCAATAGATTTGTTTTACACTTTGTACTTCTACAAATACTGAAGTGAACAAAAGGGGAAATTAAGAGTTTAATTTTGCCTGGCTTACATTTCTGGAAGAAAACATTTTAGCCCTTGTCCATGATGACTGTAGAAAAGGAGGTACAAGAATTAATTAAGGTTCACCTTTAACATCAGAGTATGTCATCTGCCCTCCTTCAAGAATCCAGATGTTGTTTAGTAGAATACCTCACTGCGTAGGTTACATTTTAAGAATCCAGAGCAGTAATTTTTTATAGATTTGCTATAGCCACAAAGCAATGGCTGTTGCTGATGGAGGACTGGGCACTTCCAAAATGGATGCTATCATGAAAGCAGGTGGCTTCATATTTCCTAGACAATACTGAAAACTTCAATTAAGAAAATGTTATTTGTTGATAACACAGATTTGTGTGTGTGATGATTTTGTGGATAACCATTTTCTATTAGGCTGGAAAATGGTATGAAGCTAACTTCATGGACACTCTAATAGGATACGTCTCACCTAAATTTAGTTATATCAAAATTACATGTTTAAGCTAAGGTGGATGTCTAGATGGCCCTTCAGTCAGTGGAGGTATTTTCAGAGTGTGGGTCATTATAGCCAGAAATAGATTTCTAATACAGAATGGGATTAATTTCTCGCTGGCTGTGCTCATTTCTCTCCACAGGTTAGAGAACATTGACAAGCCCAAACTAGGCACATAGTTACGTGAAATAAATCTACCTCTAAAGGAACAAAACTCACAGCTGGTTAAACTAGAGGAGAGGATGAAATTTTAACTTAATGAACTGACTTTCCAAAATTACTTGGAATATATATTGTCCTGAGGTAATTGCTCACCACAACCACTTATTTAAATTATTTCATGAACATGTATTTATTGACCACTGAAAATTAAATTCTGTCCCATGTTAAACACAAAGTAGCATCCACTGCTACTATGATCTGAAATTGCTTAATGATGGAGAAGAGATGCAGAACTTCTGCACTAGTGCATGCTGAGTATAATGCTCCTATTACTACAGTCAGGTGATGAAATTCAGTCCCATCCACTTCAAAGCAGGTAACAGTTTGGCCATGGAGACCGTTCCATAACCCCACTTTCCACCACAGCAGAAGAAAGCCCATCAAAATATACTCTAAATACCTAAATGGTGTCACTCAGTCATTTCCCAGCCAGAAGCAGAAGCTGAAAGAGCAGCAGTACTTTAAAATCAATGAGAATTGAGAATAAATCTTGGCTAATGACACACCACTTTGTTTCAGGTCTCTTGATCCTTTCTCACCATTGTATCCAGAAGGAGATAAAGAAGACTGAAGGATTCTGTTTTCTCTCCCTGATTCCTGAGCCTGTTAGGTATCAGACTTCGTGTAGCATAGTTTAACCTTGGGACTGAAATAATCTGTGCTAGTTGATAATAGGCCTTAAGAGCTTGCATTAGCATTGCAGCCTCCCATCATCTCTCCACATAAAGCAGGTAGCCTGCAGAACAGTTAACTAAGAGATGGCTATACAGTCATATACCTGCATGATACTGAGAACATAGATGAAACAGAACAGAGAATATGGTTTTTTATGAACAAATCTGTTGCAATATCCCTTAAAATGAAACACTTTATAATGCATTTATAATGTACACGTGCTCCTCTACAGGTTCTTTTATTCAAAATAACTACATGGAGTAGGAGTGGCTGATCCCACTCATGATATACCATGGAACATTAGGAGTTGTTACCTCATTCAGATAATAGGGATATATTTTTTATTTTTCATTCTGTTATAAATGTTATATTCTGTCATGCCTTTTCCTCTAATAAATCTATCTCATCAGGTGGAGGAAAGGATAAATCAAAGAGGCAGCAACAAGGCATTTACCCCCTGTTAGCACTCAGATCCAAAGGAAGAGTCCTCAGTGGCCCCTGGTTGCTCTAGTTCTCATTCTCCCACAGAGGAACACTGCAAGTAATTTTTATGTTGTCCTCCAAATCTGGTTTTTGGGTCTTTTTCCTCAGTATACTGTATTTTACAGGCTTTCCTGGCTCTTCCTGATGTGTCAAAATCCAGGCACTACGTGCTAACTGCTGTGATTATGACATTAAAAATCAGATTTCTGGCTCCTCAGCTGTAGTGGGGTCGACTCAGCAATCTCTAGTGGTTGAAATGCATACAAAAGTTTTGAATATTGTGTCATATTTATTCCATAAGTGTCACAGTCTTTCCTCATAATTAAATTTGTTGGGTATTCGTTTATAAAAAAAAATCCCTACTTACAGTTAATTTTTATACATTTTTTGAACAAAAAGTAGCGTTGATTCATTTCCTTTGACTGGCAGAGGAGAAGCTTTAAAATGTGGTGCCAATACCACCCCTTCCCTCCCCTTCCTGATCTTTTAAGAGGGATTTCTTGATCTTCATTACAACACTGCCCCACAGGGTTGTTTATGTTTGCACATAATAATGAGTTGCAAACAGTACTGTAGATAAATCTTGGAATGGAAAGAAAACAGGCTATAAATGAAAAAGAGGAAGCTACTGGAAATGCAAGATAACATAGTGTGCTGGTTTTGCTGCTGTTTGAAACGAGTGTTTTTAAACAGATAGTCTTAGGCTGAATGATCAAAAATTTTAAGAGGGAAAATGTAGAGACGCAAACATGTACATGGATAGAGACACAAACATATACATGGATGCCCTATAGAAGAGATTTTTACTAATGAGGGAACTTGCGTATTTATTTCTTTATGTTTGAAATAGTGCCAAAAATCGATGAACAGAGGAAAGAACTTCAAGAGGGATCAGAACTAAAAGCAGTGTTGCTGGAACTGATCCAGACTCTGGCCTGCAGCTTTCTTCTTTTGACCCACTTTCTTCTATACAACAACTGTACAATAATTTTGTTCCTATTTCAGTTTCCACAGTAAGACTAGGAACATAAAACCAGACTGAAGTCACTGAAATAATGAGAGCAACATTGGAAAGCCTTCAACATAAGAACATAACAGGGAGAATTCAGGCTGGCTACAGAGACTTCTTGCCCGGTACTTCGACAAGCACTGGAGCTAGTGTGACTTCACTGAAGATGAGAGTGTTTTCTTAAACACTTTCAAAGAAACCTTAAGCGTATACCTACTGAAGAGAGATACTCTGCTTGATGATTACGTTGTGTCCTGCTGCATGTTGAAGTTCTGTGGCAATGCGCTTACTCTTTGATTTCAAAGTCAGTGCAGTTATTCTGAGGGGTGCTCCTGGGTAGCAGACCTGTAACCATCATTCTTCTTCTGGCTGTCAGCTTTTCCAGCAGCATGCCACACAGATTGCAAATGGAGTCCAGCTAATAACTGTCCTAATGAGTTAATCAGTGGATGTCAGTGTGGAAATGTGTTTTCTCTGTCTTGTTTCATATTCCAGTGGAGAAAAAAAGAAAAAAGAAAAAAGCAGTGCACTGTTTGTATTACTGAAATGACAGGCATGGAATGGAATTGTGTAAGTGACTACGATTCTGTTCTTTTCTTCTAGTTATTAGCATTGAAATATATATACACACTCATGTATAGTGAGGAGAGTCAGAAAGTACTTAGAGAAAGGTCAGTGTAATTCAATTCCAATAATTTAAATTTAAGAAAAAAAACATAAGCAAACAAGCATACACACACACTGCTGAATGTCATCTTCGATGTAGGGCTATGTGGTTGCAATATATAATCTGACCTCTGTCTGTCTCCTTCCCCCAGCCAATCCGCCCTTGATAGGGCACACACAGAGAAATCTACAGAAAAGTGATCAGCTTAATCTTTTATTCTATTTACAGAAATCCACATGATTTCTGGTAGCTGTGTTAACCCCTTAGCAACTGATTATACAAAAATAGAAACGAAAAAATAAAGAAGGGTGGTGAGGAGGTGGGGGAGGTTCTGTGAATGTGCTCCTGGCACTATATGGCTATACTGACACATGGGCACTGGGAAAGACCGTTTATGGAAAACAGCCCTTGGTGGCTGTGGAGCTAGATGTGTTTACTAAAGTAGTTTTGCCAAATTAAAGCCATCCCTTGTCTTGAATATCCTGATTTATCTAATAAACTGAGTTCAGTAAAGGAGTTCTATCTATCACTTGTAGAATAGCATATTGTGTGATGTGCATGAACTGGTCCAAAACACTGTAGCACGGATTTGATGTCCGTCAGAGAAATAGCAACGTGAAGAACCTAACAGGGTTAGGAAGGGGGATAGCATTACTGAAACAAAAAGAAATGTGCTTTTGTAGAAAAAAGTGTAACTTTAATCATAATTGTGTTTGCGGATAGCATCTGTTGTGGTACAAAGAAACACAATGCTCAGATACATGCCCACTTCTTGCTTACCTTCATTATTAATTTCCCATTGCTGGCTTGCTTATTTGTATGGACGTTTTTTTCCTTCTAATTAGTGTAGATGACCATAGTGTGCTGTAGTCCTAACAATTATGATAACAGACATACCTAACGAATCATAATTGTTAAGTGAGGTTTTTATAGTTATACGACATTTGCTGCATGTTTTTTCTACCAGTTCACTACTCAAGCTGAACAAATAAATTTTTCCCAGTGAATCTGTTTTTTCTTGGAAGAAGATAATTTGATGGAAGTGGAGCTTTTGTAAAAAGTGATTTTTGAAATGTATGGGTCTGATGATATATTTTAATCTGATATACCATTCCTATTTAAAATATTCATGTTAATATTTTTGGAAGTACTTCTTTTGATTTGAGAGACTGAGGTTTCCAGCTCAGCACAATTCAGCACTTCATTCTGAGTATTATGTCCCACCCATCTCCCCACTTGTTTCCGGCAAAATGGAAGGATTCTCTGAAAACAAACACCAACTGGGAAGGGAAGGCACTGAGCCACAAAACCTATTTGCAAAATGACCTTGCCATACCAAAAGAGTTATAAGAAATTCACGGTCAAAAATTATAAAGTGAATTCTAGGACAAAAAAGTAAGAATCGCACAGCTCATTAGGGCCCATCTCTGTCCCCAGGGAGGTGCCCGATGCCCAGGGCTGCCTTTTGCTGCCCTGCTCCTGGCTGGGGCCAGACAGGGCAGGACCCCACAGGCAGAGCCAATCCTACCACCAAATGGTCCCTGGCTGCTGGGTCCTGCCCTGCCCATGCTGGGGACAGCAAGTGAGAATACAACCAAATATTATAAAATCCTGTAGATTCTATTTAATTTTTTTTTTTAACAAATCAAAAAGCTCATGAATTGTTAATGACATGAAAGAGCTTGATGTGCTACCGAGAATGTCGCTTGACAAACTGCAGGCACCTCTGACAGTGAAGAGTGGGAGGATGAGGGGAGTGAGTCAGAAAATACAATGAGATTCAACAAGAATAATATGGTCCAAGGATGAGCATAGGGAAAATAACAACATTTTATAGTCTAGGAAAGAGAAGGCTCAAGAGGAACATGATTACAGTCTATAAAGACCATCAAGGTGACAATAAAAATGAATGAAGGGAATTACACTGTCTCAGAAGATGGCATCACAAGAAGCAATGGCCTGAAGATAGGAAAGAAAAAGCTTAAGTTAGGCATTAAGAAAAAGTCTTTAAGAGCCAGAACAATTGGACAGAGTGGGGAATCACTGGGCATGGCAGTCAAGTCACCAACTCCATGGGGTATATTCAAGAAAAAAGATTACTTCTAATGCTTCTGATAAAGAAGTACAACAGAAAGTGGGGGAAAAAATGAGGAAAAGGTGTGTGTGTGGGGGGAGGATGGGGAACCAGAAAATGAATTAACTTTTTTGTAACTGAATTAGTGAGTTTATTATTTTGTATAGCTAAGGCTCTGTATATTTAGAAGAACTAGACATGGGCATTGATTTTGAAAGAGAAATATCCTCTTTTTATTTGCTATTGATTGAAGTCAACTTTCATTGAGCACTAAGAATGCAATTTTGTTTTTTAAAATACTTTTTGGGGAAAATATCTTTATATTAAGATTTCTGGCTCTAAATTTTTGGTGATAAGTAGCCAGTTTATTTAATAAGACATGGACTATGCTATGAAATAGGAACAAGATGTTCTAATAAAGCCTGCATTCTGTTTCTACTGATGTGAGACATTAAAATACAGATCATAAACATCTAGAGTAAACTTCAGGACTGCAAGTTATGGGAATGAACTGATTTTTTTAATAATGAAAAGTTCATGGCTGTTCATGATTCTGGAAATACATAAAATAAATCTGTTGGTGAATCTGGAAAGGCATAAAGTGAAATTGTACGTGTTTCTGAGAAATAGCAGCTGAGGACTTGATGGATAAAAATACCCAACCAACCAACCGAACAACAACAAAAAGAAAAAGCCCACCACTGGAAAAATCTTTTACAGAGCAGCTCAAGATTCCCACAACGTAGGAATCCCAACAACTGTAGCTGTTACAATTCCAATATTGCTAGAATTACACCTCAGTGTCTTAGCTTCTTTCCGTGCAGGGAGTTCTAGGGATAGACAGCATTATTTTCTTTTGCTGGTAATGCACCTCATTTTGGTAGTCCCTAGGAAGTATGATTTATTTGTTCTCTGTCCTTCCACTCTTTCTGCAGTAGCCCAGTAGGAATCTTGGAAATCATTACCACTTCAGTGGCTTATGAGACCTAGTGTAGACTACTGGTAAAGCTTTAGAGCCAAAATCTAGTCTTGGATCTCTTTGTACTTCTCTTGAGGTAATTTAGAATTTTCTTTTTTGGACTCCCAGGTGCACAGATGTTTCAGTATGCCAAATAAATAAATAAATAAAAATACAGATGCCTGTCTCCGGCTTGTCAAGAGGCAAACAACAGCAATTCTTAAGTGCTTCTACAGTCCGTATATGGAATCCATACAGAGTACATGTTTTCTGTGAAAGACCTATTTTGATCTTGGAAAGAGACTGGTATTATGAGGAACTGAATTTGTGCTCTAAGGATGACTGAATGCTCTGTGTGGAAGATAATGGTTCTGGAAGGTTAGGGTGTGTTTGGAGTTGTGTGATGGGTAGTGTGATGGGTTTCAATTACCCTTCCTGTGT
>NW_010416656.1:22850-25750 GCF_000710305.1 Buceros rhinoceros silvestris | reverse complement strand
TTATTATTATTATTATTATTATTAGTTTGCAAATGTCTTAAATTCCGCATCATGGCAAAGATGCTTTATGCCAAATACAACATTCCATTTGGTGCAAACTATATTTTTCCATTCTGTTCATCTTTTGTTTTGAGCTGATGCAAAGTGAAATGGCTTTCAATTTTTCACTTTGGCCGTGCAATTGAAAAAAACAGCCCTTCAGCCTTACCACTCTGTTGCCAGGTACCAAACTGTTCAGTGACGGCTTACAGACGCCGTTATTCTTTTGAAGAAATCGGCCAGTCTCGTATCTCACTCTTGTTTGAAGTTATTCACAACCTATTCATGTAAAAAAGAAAAAGAAAAGCCAGATATTAATTACATTTTCAAGTTCACAATGATTTACTCAGGTGCTTTTGTAACAAAGGAAAACATGCTGAAAAAACTGACTTTCAAATAAAGGTATTTAGAGTTGACAGTGTTTAAATACCCCAGTACCATCTGTTCTCTAAAACTAGGAATCAACAGAAACATTGTGTGGTCATGGATCGCACTATTCACTCTCCCAGTTTTCCTCAGCTTGGAAAAGATACTCAGTCTGCATCCCATCTTTCCAGGTCACCATGCGGGAGAACTTAGAAGGAAGATCTTTCAGCTTAAATAGCAAAAGTTTCAATCAGCCAGCTCACAGTTCGTTGTCTGAGGAACAGCCATGCTGAGCATGAAGACTCCCTCTCCTCACATCCCAGGCCACAGACTGAAGCAGTTTTTCCGTCTTCTCAAACTACACACATTTCTCTGCTCTTTAAGTACTGTCCTGTCTCTCGAGAAGATCTGGTGGCAGCTGGTTGTTTGGCACAGAGAGTAAAAGAGTGTGTCTCCTGTGGAGCAAAAGGAGAGTGAGAGTGAGCGCAGGAGTAACGTCCCTTGACATGGCAGCGTCAAAGCTTTGCATTTTCCCGTCTCTCTCTCTGAATTGTAACTACATGGCTACTCTCTCTTTCAGGATCTGAAAAACACTTGCGCTGGAACAACCTCAGTGTTATTTTTGGGCTTCTCATGTTGCTAAGTTTGGTGTACACCAGTGTTCTTCAGTCTGTGACCTGCACAGTACTGCAGACTGTTTCTTATTTGGGGATATTGGAATATGGAATATTTGGTATACCATGGACTATTTCTTAAGGTAACACAGAAATGTAAGCTATTGTCAATTAGTGCAAATTCACTGTCCCAGGACCAAGAGCTCAGTAACTTCCCAGTCACAGAACTGCCAAGCCGCCAGGCCAAGATGTCTCCATTTCTGCTGACACGACAACTATTGTCAAGCCTTTTGTTGTCAGCATCACCGTAACAGGTAAACATTTACTCTGCAACTATCACACGGCATGATCCTGCCTTCTAAAAGATTTAAAAGCTTCCTAGCAGATGGTGAATTTTGTTTAAACAACACGCCTATCTTGTGGCGCCATTCTTGACTGAGAAACTGCTTACATTGGTTTTCCCCAAGGGCTCCATTTACAGTAAACACAATTAAACACATTATCTACTGTACATCATCGTTAGAAATTGCCTTCTGCTTTCAGCTTTGCCTTTGGGTGTAGTCTGTTCTAGACACAAGCCTTCCCTCAGTGATTAGGATCCTGCAGCTCTACACATTAAAACCCTTTTTAAGTTGAAGTGGTGGACAGGGTTAGATGCTGCAGACTCTAAATCACAGTACAATGACATTACTCAGAAAATAGTACAGAAGATTTTAAATCCTGTTCCAGATTTAAACTGGAAAGGCTGTACTACTGCTACCTGGCACACCGAGCTGGTTCAGAAGGCGGATGGGATGGTGGTGCAGGATTCCCAGCAATGTAGAAACCCGTCTTTGCATTCTCCTTCTGCATCAGCCTTGTTTTTACGGTCACGGTGAGTGACTTTGTCAGGAGGATGTGTAAAAGGCCTAAATCAACATTTCCTGGCTTTCTCCTGAAAGTGGCTTTTGCTCTCAGAGGATGCCAGCAGGACATCAGGGTACGGATAAAACGTCCTTCCCGATTAACTAGGAAGGATGTAATTTTTCACGCTTGTGTGTGTGTTTGAATACGTTCTGGTTTAGTTTCACTACTTTCTCTGCAAAAGGCGTGTTGCAGAGACAGGCATGTGCAACAAACACGCCTCCTTCTCACAGATCTTGTTACAGTCTCTCCTTAGGAGAGACTCAGAGGGAGGCTCCAAATCTGAACTCTCCAACCCTGGATCACTCAGGCGTCTCCTCCCTCACAGAACTATTGAAATACCCAGAAGTACCTCCCTAAACATAAAAAGGGAGATCTGACAGTAAGTTCTTCGGAACTGTAAAGCTGCCCATCAGTTTCTCAGTCTCCCTCCCAGCCCTCCACCCTCTGCTTTACCCTAGCAAAGCCCTGCGCTGTGCCCCGGCACAAGAGCACTGTTTAAGAGCAGGGCAGCGAGCTGCGAGATCAGGCTGAATGGGGCTCATCAGCTCATGCAAAAGCATCGATGAGGTAACATCTGGGTCTTTCCCTGCTGTCAGTCACGTCATTTGGTTTTTATCGATTCTGCTGATTAATGCTGTTACAACAATCCAGAGACAGGTCGCAGGGACAGACGGGAAAGTGTCACAGCTGACAGATGGGGAGGAAAAAAAAAGGAAAAAAAATTTTGCATTTCTGAGCTTCTCAGTGCCCTGGTCTGTCTGACTGCTACAGGAAACTATTAGCCATTCTACCATAAACCATTGAGAGCAGCACTCAAACAACAGCAGAGCACGAGAATCTTTTATTTGCTCTCCAGAAAATGTATTTTACAACAATGCCACTGGCTGATCTACTAATCAATCATTTGACCATTTCTTGAGAAATAAACTGAATTGGGTTCCAGGGACATCAGGGTCAGGGAAAAGGTTTAGGTTC
>NW_010416656.1:0-22769 GCF_000710305.1 Buceros rhinoceros silvestris | reverse complement strand
TTCAGCAGCAGATGGTTTTATTATATTTAATTTCTTGCACACTCTCTTTGTTATGTTCCTAATCGATAGAGGCACCAAGAAACAGATACGTTATAATGTAATGCTCTGACCTGTATTTTTGCAAGCTAATGAGACAGAGCAGAGCAAAGCATTTCTAGCAGTACCTAATCTAACTTACTCTCGTTTAATCATTATTTTTTGAGAAGAAACACTCCTCCACAAAGCAGGGCTGCCTGAGAGAAGCATGATGTGTTCAGCCTACCCTACTCTCTGACCTGTCACTTGCATGAATTCCTTACTTAATCACTGGGTGTCTTGTCTGTCAGAAATATCTGAGAAGCAAAGAGAGGACCTCACCTACAGCAGTGAAATCATCCTAAAAGCAGGGCCTAGTCAGAGACAGGAAAGGTCTGGAGATGAATGAGGCTTGACTGTGCTCTGTGCCACAGTGTCACCGTACTAGTGCTGAGTGCTCACGAGCTCAGTCCGTGAAGGAAGGACTGCTCACGTCAGTAGCATGTTGTCTTTGATGGAAGGCAAACAAATGATGAACCTCTTTTACCAGGAACAGATTTTGCCACTTCTCGCTGCTCACAATCCTTATTTACCCACAGATGTAAGGCAGGGAGCAGAGACATTCTTAACTTTCTGCATAGAAAATACTGCTCTCTGGAATGATCTTCAGTAAAAATATATTTAAGTGATGATTTAGTACCTACTTCCCAGTTAAAGGAGGAGGCAGGTGTGTGTATACTGGGACCATTACATAAGCATTTCCTTTTTGCCTGAAAAGGGATCAGAAGAGGACTGAAGACTATTGGGAGTGGGACTGGGCTACTCAGCGGTGACTCAGAGCCAAGGAGCTCTTCTCAGGACTCTGCTTCAACTCCAATCACTCTTAACAGAATAACAGCTTCAACCTCCGACAGAGCACAACTTGCTGCAGCTGACTCACGTCAGAGTTTTACACTGAAACAGCTCCCTGTATCTTCCTTTTCAGCCTAACATAACCCAAAACCATTTAAAAATGGCATTACAGAGCTTCAGAGACTTCAAAACTAAGCTAAACTACCTAACTGAAATACTCAGCTTGTGTTTGAGACACCCTGTGCTGGCACAAAGACATCTTCATCTCTCTTATAGTGCCTCCTAACAATGCTCATGCAAACCAAGTAGATTTGGTTGTGCTATGCTGGCCTGCCTCCATCTGTTGGAGTCAACATTGGAAGGTCCTCCAGGAAAAAAAACCAAACAAGGCGTTTAGAGCACAATTACTCTTTCTCTGGCTTATTTTTTGTCTTTTTTCCTTCTGTACAAATGGACACACTCACACAGTCAGCCAGGATGATTCTCAGTTCCTGCACTTACTGGACTAATTAGTCAGGTCAGTTCTTAAGGGTGTATAATTTCTGGGTTTGGGGTAGTCAATTATTTTACTATCACCAAACAAAGGGATGTTTAAAGGCTCTCTCAGTAAGGCAGAAGAGCTTACCGTCCAAGTGGTAGCCCAGCCAGCTAGGTACCAGCGATGGTACACTACGCTCAGCTGGAATACTTGTTTCTTTGTGCCAAAAAAGAGAGTGGATCAGTCTGGTTTTCACTTGACCATAGCGATCACAACTAGCAACCTCTCCAGGATATGTGACTGCTTTTTCACGTCACAGTGCCTGCAGAATAAGGACTGCATCAAAAAGGGTTGAATTTCAGCAGTTAAATAGGATTGAAACCCAAAACAGCAGAAAATTGCTTTAAACTACCCCAAGCACACATGACTTGTAAATTCAGACAGGACGTACACCATCATAAGGATCTGTTTTCACAGCCTGACAGGAGAGCGTTAGGCAAGTTCTGCAATACAGTAAGTACCGTAACAACCATCCTGTTTACAGCTGATCTCAGGAGAGCTCCCTCCCTGATCTCCTGTATTACTTTTGCACAGCCCTTTAATCTCTGCAAGTCCCTCCTGATGTAGTTCCAGACCTGACGGATAAACCTTCAAACATTGCTGGACAACAGCATCAGGAAATTGTTTCAGGTAGAGGACTAACTTCCTCCAGAGTGCCCTATCATGTCTTTTGTTTCCATCAAGAAAAGCACTGCATATAAAGTAGGTGGGCTCATTTTAATTAGTAAGGACTTGATACCTCAGCCACTGCTCAAGGCTCCACAATAGGGTCATTCAGATGTGAGAGGGCTCTGGAGCAAGTCCAAAAATAACTTTAACGGGACCTAAATTATAAGGAACAGGATTATGTAGGACTGTAAGTTCTGGCTCAAACTTCAGCTACAGAAAAAAACCCCAACCCTCATCCTGCCCCTCCACTGATCTTTGAATGGCCTATTTAGAACTTGGCGATTGAAAGGATTCATAGCTTTTAACTGGTAGTTTTCAGGTAAGACATAGTGAGATGAGATACTGAATTAAAGCCTATTTGTGAGTGACCATTAATAGGCAATGCTGTTTCTTCCTATATTTTTGATGGTATTTTTGATGGTGATTTTTGAATGGATGGTAAAAGATCTAAGTAGGTGGCTCTGGGTTTTTGTGTGTTTTGTTGAGTTTGGTTTGGTTTTTTCATTCTGCAATTTTGTTAATTATTCTGTCAAATCACTTAGAAGCAGACATTTCAGGATTGCAAATATGAACACATTAAAACCTGAGGCTTCTGTCAGTGAGAGAGAGAGCTGACAGGTTTGTGTCTGTTTGCCAGTGACTGAATCAGAGCTCTGGACCAGTGCAGGCTGCAGGTGGCAGCAGCCAGTAACCCGGCTGAGGGTGAGCGGAGCCCCGGTGAGTCAGTGCGGGGTCTGCTGCTTCTGAATCCATGGCCTGTACTGCCAGTGCTTTGGGATCGGTACAGTTTCAGTCTGACTTTTCCACTTTAACACAATACTGATCCTACTAAGTCATGTATCACTAATCTGATTTTAGTTTGTAACCTTTATGAGTTTGCTTTCTACTTCTGATTGTCACATTCTTATCTAACTGTAGTTGCACACTTCGCAGGTAACTTGCATAAGTAACTTTTCGACCAACACCAACTTAATCAGCACACCAGCCACACAGAAAAGCTGTTCTGTCCTTCCTGCCAAGCACAGGGGTGCAGGGAATGCTCTTCTCCCTCCGTGGAGCCTCTTTTCGGGCAGTGTTGTTAAGTGCTCTGGAAGCTCAGTCACGGAAAAGGGCTAAAAAAGACACGATCTTCTACTGTAAGAAGGGAATATCTGTTCTCTTACACAACGTCATTCTCTACTTACCCAGCAGTTGAAGTAATCTTCCAAGAAAATCTCAGCAGAGGAATTTCAACAATGCCTAGCATTTCCGCGAGTTAACTGCTCAGCATTTGTATCTTCGTGTTAGTATTTCAGCCATAAACTAACAGCAGCTGTGCTGAGCTCTCTCCAGCTTTTCTCTTTCAGATACGATGCTCTAACATACCACTTCTTTTAAGTGAAGAAATGGAAGGAAGATCCAGGAGTTCAGGATTTAAAGTTATATTCTTCCCTTGGAAAGGAAAAAAACCCAAAATCAGTTTCAGATCATTTTGTTCACTTCTGAAAGCTGAAACCTGTATCACAGGATCACAGAATATCTAAAGTCGGAAGGGTCATAAGGCTCATCGAATCCAACTCCCTGCTCTTTACAGGACTGCCTAAAACTAAACTTAGGAAACACGGGGTTTTTTAAATTAAAAAAAAAAAATCCATGTATTAAAATTTACAAAAGGCTGTATTTGTCAGTGCACCCTTCCACACTGGGACTAAGGTTTGTTACTGAGCCAGTTAATCAGGGGACTCAAGAGCCTCTGGGAGCCTCTGTCAGCCAGGCCCTGGACCCCACAGCACCCCCCTCATCCTCGGATTCCTCCTGGCCACAGGGACCTGCAGCCCCTCTTCATGACAGGCAGCAGGCAATGGGATTTCTGTATTTGTGCCTTTCATGTCCTTTCCCTTGTGGTACCAGATGGGTGTGCGCTAACCTTCTTCTGTACAGCAGGATGCCCTGGTGGGTAAGCAACCTCTAAAATATTTTGATTAAACTTGCAGCTAGCCTTTACAAAGCCTGTGCAAAGTCAGGACAGTCTTTGCAAAGGAACGGGTATTTTTGGCTATTTAAACTATGTTCAATCTCCTTTCCACATTGTCCACTTTAAAATAAAGTAAGTTCTAGGGACAACTGCAATGAGATTCTTATTCTTCTGACTGCACCAAACCTCGTAATTAGACAATAATTCAGTCATCTGGCCACATAATCTTTCTCATATCAGAAACATCTCTGGTGTGCAAGTCAGCTCTAGTGATCAGCTCTTGCCAGCATCTCAGCCCTTACTGTTGAAGTTTATTACTTGGCTGTAGATAACAAATTTTCCAAAGCGACCCTGAGGGCTAATGGTCCAGTCCTCTTCCTTCTGAGATCACTATGATGACCTATAAGGTGTTTTTTGTCATATGCCTCACTTAGATGGAAATTCTGCTGATTGCCATTGTCTAGAAAAGTCAGAAAACCCATTAATTCAAGCAGAAAATTTTACAACTCTAGGACATGCCAGCTGTGTCATCCTCGGTGTCAGCACCACGGTCACGCCAGCAGAATGGGCTTCATCCTCTCTGCATGAAATTTCTCAGTTCTGTATTTTTTCCAGTCTGTGAGTCTACTCCTTTGTTGTTCTGTCTGTAGCAGTTGTTAAGGTGTATAATAACCAGCAGTTGCAATTTCATTCTTCTAGCAGGATTTCTCTGTGTAGTGTTTCATGCTGTGGTCCAGCACTCCAAGGCGCAAAGAGCTCAGCGGCAACCTCACAGCTCCCAGCTGGCTTCCTGCAGCCTTGACCACCTCGTCCAAGCCAAACTGTGTGGTGCTGGGTTGGAAGCACAAATATTACTGTTGGTAGCGGGGATGTATTAGCATGAGAGTAGAGGTGTATGTGAGGACTTCTCAGCTAATAGGACAGAATTTCCCCTTGAAAACCATTAACAGCCAAGCTGGACAAAAAGAGCAAAAATCAACAACATACTTCAAGTAACTTCTCCTTCAATTTGGAAACATTTTCACTGACTTTTTCCATGTAGTGTTTAAAAAATATGATTTTCAAATACCAAGTTAGGATTGTGGATATTTTTCAATATCCAAAAAAAAAACCAAACCAAAAAAAACCCAACCAAAAGACAAAAATACCAAAAAACCAAAACCCCAACATTTTTCACAAAGGCATTCCCTGCAAACTAAGGCAAACATTTACTAATTTTTCCTTTGATTAACTTTGAATTAAGCTGTTATACTTTTTCTGCCTCACATCATCAGTGAGTAACACTACGTGAATGCTACAACCACCTTTCTGACACCAGGTGCAGACCTTTTAGACCTGTTACTTTAAAAGGAAAAAAAAACAAAGAGAAGTTAAAACCATGACTTTTGTGCTGGTAACACAAGTCAGTCGTGGTCCCACTGTGGCTGGGCACACAATCCAGCTCTAGCAGGTGGGGGGTTCAGATCAGATTCGCTGCAGAGCAAACAGTGATTTTTCAGATTCCTGCATGCCATGGGGCCAGTTCTCTTCTCTACATCTTATTTCAACAGGCAAATTACTAGAAAAAGCTTGTGTATGGTTTTCATATCGGAGATCATTTTTCATTTGGAAACCATTGCATGCTTTGTTTTGAGCTATGTGCCACGTCACTCAAATATTTACTTTGTATATTAAAGCAACTCATCTCTAGATCCTACCGGTAAAGAATGATGTTTCATACTGGAGTCATCTTACCCTTCTTGTGCAATCAGTGTTCTAAGAAATATGTTGCATTTGGAGACCAAACAGGACAGGCAAGTTCCCAGTCAGTAGGATGTAAGCCCAGCTGCTGCAGGCTGACGTCTTCATTGAGAGAGGAATTTTTGATACCTGCACTGTGTTTATGGTAGGCAATAGCAGGGATATTCACCCACACTGAGATTTCTTGAATTATAAAACACTCCCAAGCTCCAGATGCCACTCACTGCAAACAACTACCTGCTGGTGTAAACAGGAGAGGAACTGGGGGCACCAGGTCTCTGTTTTTCATAAACGGAATGATGGTTCAGATTTTTTCTAGGCTTTATTAGGAAAGGACTTTTATTCATTGTTAGTTTTCCAGTAGCAGAGAAGCTTTATCAAAATATGGGTTATCTAGAATAAGATCTCAATTAAAATTTATTCTTGTCACGCTTTAACAAAGGTTTCGGTCAACTGGGGTAGACCTGAACACAAAACAGCAAGACAGAGTCAATTGTGCTTCAAAGAAAACATGAACTATTTAAAAGGGAGCAAACGGAGGCACACATATCACAATTTCACCCACCTACAAGTTAGGAGCACAGCATCAGCCAGCTGGCTGAGGCCTCCCTAAAGTCAATGGAGAAATACAGAAAACTCCACTGTGCTCCATTCCTCCCTCATACGTGGCCTGAATAAGGCCTGGCCGAGAAGCAGCGCTGCCGTGCCCTTGCAGGGTCTTGCTGTGTTGTTGTGTGCTCCGTCCTGTGTGCATCCTCAGGATGCCCTTAGTCCTGAGCTGAGCTCCAAACCTCCCAGAGCTTTCACTGCAGCAGCTTCCCCACGATACTGCCTTACGTATGGCCTGTGTAGGGCTCGATATCCGGAAGAGCTCTGGCTCCACCAGCAGCTATGCAGGAATCCCTAGTGAGGTTTTACAGCCTTTACGATACACAATGATCTTCTGATCTGAACTCCATCATTACAACATCCACAGTCTAGGGCTATCAACTACCCACAGAAAAAACAAAAGTAACCTTGAATCCGAGTTGTCCCATCATATGAGAGACAGTAAGCAAAAATAGGAGAGAAGCCCCCAAGTAATTGTCAACGTAGCTCCTACATGCAACAAAAGAGTGTCTTTATGATGGTAGGAAAAGCAATCAGCTCTTGATGGACTCATTTATAATAATTATTACACCCTTGTTTGTCTCTGATAGCATTCATGATATTCAGGAGATTGATATAATGATGCAAGTGGACTGATAAAATCTTTCTCTTCGCTGCGTATCACACTGTTCCTCTTAGGGCAAACAGCATAATTAAGATTGCAAAAGAAAGCCAGTGATGCATGGGTAAACCGAAGTTTAAAATGACTCACCTCCCCCATAGGCTGAAAAACTATGGTGAGGTTGGTGAGGGACCACAGCAAGGAGAAAAGTGTGTACGGCAGGAGAGGAGAGGATCTTGACATCCTCTCATCTTGCCTATAATAAAGGCTGAAGGTGTGAGAACATGTGAACACCCAGTGCCGCTCAGAACAGGCGAAACAGAGCTGCCTCTCAAGTGAGCGCCGGCCTCTGTACGCCTGTGAACAGCCCTGAGAGCTTAAACAACCTCAGGTTCTTTCACGAGCGTCAGCCTGGCAGTATGTTAACCATATTAAAGCTGCTCTAAATATTTAAGCACTTACGCTACCTTGCACCACAGCAAGAATTTCTTGTGCATGAGCACCATGGTTTCATCACTTTTTCCCCTCTACTCTTCAGGGGAAAAAAAGACACCCCTCACCAAAGAAACGGGCCGTTTCTCCCACAGATTCATTTCCTCCTTAATGGTAGTGTCTCTGATCGCAGTGTTGCAGTCACTGCAAAGCAAAGAGTGAAAGACCTTAGGGCTACTGGTCACCATCTCCACAACATAAACAAGAAGAATCAATGTAATTACTAAATTAACATTTTTCTATGTCAACATGAAGAGGGGAACAGTGGCTGGGTTTACTGTGCCCTTTAGAACACCCTGTATATGTTCAGAAAAAAAAACATTCCATAAATAAATAGAGTCTCACAACATGCTGCTGCAAAGAAATATTAATTGCATATGCAACCACAGCCATTCTTCAAACTACCTTATCAAATGCTTCCATCAGTTAAAGAAAATCCAGTCTATGCCGAGGATCCATCTGGTTCCCAGTGGAGTTGGGGAAGATGAGTTGCAGGAGCAGGAAGGGGAGGGAGGCAATCCTGTGCCTACAGAGCCTGCGGCACACCTCTTGGTGGTCCTTCCTCTTCCCCAGTCTCGCACTATGGACACTGAACTTAAAAACCAGAGAGAAACGTGTGCACTTCTTGGTATCCATTCCCCACAGATGCACACGTGCTCACGAACCTGTTGCTGAGGTTCAGATCACATGGGACTATCTCACAAGCATCATTTAACAGATACTTCGCTACCACATATATATACATATAAATAATAGAAATACAAAGGCACTATCCTTGACTCCACTTTGCTCTCCAGATGTTACTGACACTTGTCTCTTCTTTTTTTGATAGAGAGTGTTTTCACTAGACCTTAAAACCCCTCTTCAAGGAATGGCATGCTGCAGTGAACATGCAGTGACTAAACCTGAGCCAGCCTCTGGCTATATTGACAGGTAAGTTCTGTGGAACCCAAAAAAGTTAAGAGCACATTATGTGCTTCTCTAGCACCAGCAGGACATCCACCAGCACAGATACGAATGCCCAGAGATGTGTTCTGATATATACTCTCCATATTCGATTATGTTCTGGGGTTTCCTCTGAGTTTCAGGTTCATTCACAGTATGTCAGCCTCAGAAGCTCACTACGCTTTCCATTTTCAATCCTTTTTTTTATTATTCTGTTTATCAACATCATTCCTTCAATCCTGCTTTTCACCAGTGCAAAGCATGTAATGAATGAACACGGGTAAGGTGTTTCCAAGAAAAACATACAAACATCTCTGGTGTGCTACTGTCAGATTTTTACAGATGGGTTTGTTATTGAAGAATTTGAGGCCTGAAAAACTTGTGATAATGACTGTATCTCACAGGAACTGTGAGTTGTCAATGACTGCATATGCAAGGAATAGCATGAGTAAAGACACAAACTCTACTAGAGCAGAGTTTGTGGCAGGTTAACCTTTGCTAAAAGCCAAACTCCCACTCAAGTTACTTGATGCAGGACAGGGAGAGAAAATAGGAGTAACAGGAATGAGAAAACTCATGGGTCAAGATAAGACAGGGGGATCACTTACTGATTACCATCACGGGCAAAACAGGCTCAGCATAGGGAAAATTAACTTAATGTATTGCCAGTTAAATAACACCAGGTAGTGGGAAACAAAAAGACAAACATTAACACAACACCTTTCCTCCCCCCTCTCCCAGGCTCTGCTCCACTCCTTCACTCCCGACTCTGCCTACAGTGCGGGGCAACGGGGGGCTGTGGTCTGTCCAGAGCAGTTCCTCTCGGCTGCTCCTTCCTCCTCACACTCCCCAAGTCTCATTCCTTTTATTTATCCCATATTTCAGTCTCTTCCACACCCTCTTACTACCCATTGTATTTATACATTATAGCTATACCTCTTGACCTTTAACCTCAGCAAGCACCCTCAGCACCCTGCCATATCTAGCCACACAATGGGAGCAATCTTCTTTCTCCCTCATCAGAAATGCCCATTAACACCGAACCATTCACAAGAACAAAAATCTCTGTTCCAAAGAGTTTCCAAGTTATGGTGACAAAAGGGGCACGAAACCTCCACTGTTGACTCTCTTCTTCCTTTACCCACCGGCAGTTTCTCAGCCGCACCTTACCATTTTGCTAATTATTGTGCAGTCCTGACTTCTCAAGGTCAGGGGCTTCCTGCACTGCTGCGGCCCTTTCTTAAGACTGTGTTTGCCCAGGAGCCAAGTGAAGAGCAGGTTTTGGAGTTGTGATGTGAGTCCCTCAGGCAAACCCGGTGCATCACGCTCTCTCCTTGCCAGAAGCACTGTGGGTGGGCTCCTGTAGTGAAGAACAGTCTGCAAAAAACAGTTTTGCAGTGGTTTTGGCTGAAGCGAGATCGATCATTACTAAGAAGGTGATGGCTACTGCTGCACTTGGAGATACCAAATCTGTGGCATCTGGGGGAGGTTTTGTCTCTGTTCCTCACCATCTAAATATTTTTTAATTGGCAATAAATTCTATTAATTTTCCCCAATTCGAGTCTGTTTGGCCCATGATGGTAGTTGGTAAGTGATCCCCCGTCCTTATCTCAACTGAAGAACACTTCCATCTTATTTTTATTCCCTGTACTGTTGAGGAGAACAGTGAGAGCATCTGGCTGGTGTCTGGCAGCAGCCCCAGGTCAACAGAAACAAAGCATCTATTTAACAAAAAAGTCCAGTTCAGCTACAAACCTAGTTACCAAGGATATCCTAGCTATAATGTCAATGGTTAGCACCCTGCACAGATACCTTTGCTGATCTAAGCACAAAGACTTAATGGGTCAGGAAATTGAAGAGCTCATTGACTGATAACGACATGTCAGAGCCCTGCATACAACTGTACCTATGGCTTTCCGTCATTCTCTGTGATGGTTTGCAATGAAGCACAAGGGGTTAGAATATACGCTTTTCTCTCCATTCTCCTCATGTTACTCCTGTGCTGCTCCTAATTGTCTAGCTTTCAGGTTAGCATGAGGTAAAATTTCTGGGATATTAGAATGCTATCCGTGAAAAAGCTCTGGTGCAAGGCTGTCACACAACATTCCTTTTGCTGCAGAGCAGGTGTGAGCAGTAGGCTGGGACTGCGGGCGAAGTGGGGTAATTATACACTGTCTACCAACCTGACTCGCTCGCGTCTTCAGCTGGATACGCGACTGAGGCGTGATGGCAGGTCATGTCACTGGTCATGCGTGCTGCCTTCTTTCCTAGACACAGCCGCACTGCAAAGACATGGATGAATTGATCAACTCTTGAAGTGTTTTTGCTCCACGGATTTGCCAGAGCCGCCTAAAGGTAAGAGTTTTCCAATTTCTTGGGATCAGTACTATGCTTATTCCTTAGGAAATAAGGAGAGGGAGGTAGCACGGGCTAAAACAGGCAGTGAGCTTGAGGAGTACGACAGCCACGGCTCTCGGTTGTAAATGTTAACTCTTTGTGATTAAACTGTCGTGCTTTCAAAATCTGCAAGCTCCTCCTCGCGTTCCTAAAATGTGAAGGCAAAGATTTTTCTCAGGATATTTTAACTTTTTCCTAGAACAGATCAGAGATGGAAAACAGGAAAAGGGGCTTCCTGATAAGGTGAAGATGAGAACAGTAATAAGAATGGAAAGTCAAACCAACGCACCATAGGACAGGGCTTAGCTCACGCATAAAAGGGCACACAGCTGCTTTCTTCAAATGACTGGTTATTCATAACAACCCTGAAAGAGTTGCTAAACCAGGTCCAGATGCTACATCACATGTTACCTGAGCTGTTCTATCAGTTTTAATTGAAGGACAAGTTATGGGTATTATTTTTACACAGGTATAAATGAAATGCTGGGACCCATGATTCAATGCTGTGGTTAAGGGAATGTTAATCCATAAAAGTACTAAATTAAAAATTGTCAAACAACAAATTTTAAGGTAATGATGAAGTGCTGGAAACAACTGTGTAAGGCTGCCCTCAATACTGACAGCTGACAGGAACACAAAATACAAAATCGTGTCAACAGAGGACAAAGGCTGAATCTAAACTTGGCGCTTCCATCTTTGGTTATTTGCTCAAGTTTTATGACAAGTCGTAACCAAATGTGGACCATGTCACTGCAGAATAGTCAGAGTGTTTCCCCAACACAGTGTTTCCTTATACAAGAGCTGAGCAAACCCAAGACTAATTAATTTGCTCATCATCACCGTTGCAGAACAGGAACTCAGCCCATCTTTTCCCCCACCAGTGCAGGTTAATGCACAAACCACTGGACAATACTTCCTTTTAGTGGTTAGTGCTCTATTTTTGGAAGGGTAATTAGGGAGGGACAAGGGCTTATGCAATCCCAGGGCCCAGCTGTGCTCATCCCTCAGAATAAGGGCCCTTTAAGTGAGAGAGAAGTTGGTCATCTGACGGAAGCAAGGGATTATACCTCAAACAATAAATTAAGGAACAACATTTAAAAGATACATCTGGTTTGCATCAAAGGTTAATGCAGAAATCAGTGATGGCGCTTACTCACTATTTTAACTAGTAATCTTGGCAGAAATATAGGAGTGGCTAATAAAATGTATGAATGAAGAAACAAATTATGGAAGCAGAAAATCTATTACTCAGAATGAGAAAACCTAGAGAACTGCTGTGGCAGAATCCGTATGTATTGTAAGGCTACAGAGCAGTGCATTTAGAAAATTATGTCAGGAATTTTGGATGCAAGCTGGGAGTTCATTAGTACAAAATGACATTGGAGGAGAAAGACCGACTGCTGGTTAACGACAGCATAAATACAAACCATCAGCACGGTCTGGCTGTGGAAAAGGAACAACTGCCACTGGATTATTCTGAAGACCGCGCTTGCATTAAATGTAAGGTGATATTTGTACCATTGTATCGGCTGAGGACAGAGCTCCTCAGTCACTCGTGGCCAAGAATGATGAATTCACTGTACAGAAATGAGGAGGACTCAACAAGCCTGCTTAGCCCTGTGAAGGAAAGGCTGCAAGGAGACAGGAATGATCATGGGCTGTCTCGGGAGAAGGTGGTTTTATAAAAGCATGATGCTGGCACAATAACAAACAGGAATAAACTACCATGAATAATTTTAGGCTAGAAAGTGTGTGAAAGTTTACAGTATTTTGATCTGCTTTAGAGGTGAGAGCAACAGGAGCCGTAAATGTACTAAATTATATACCAGAGCTCTCTTCACGAAGGAATAACCTAACATTAACATGTGACCTGGGACAGGACTGGAAAATCCAGGGAGTCCCTGCCTATCCAGCAGCCTTGTGAGTCCACGCAGGCAGGGCCAGGCTGCTGATCGGCAGGAACAAGTGCTGCAGCTGCCTTGCAAGCCCAGAAACCAGGCGACCAGCCCTCGGGGTGCACATCACAGCAAAGGAACACTGGGTTTCACTTTTTAAAACCAAAGCAAAACAAACACAATCCAAACCTCCCAAATCTCTTCATGTCTGTGTCTCCACTTACTATACCATGAAGAAGAAAAGGTTTTCTTCAAAATGGAAAAAGCAAAGAGCTCGCTCTTTCTCAGTAGAGCTCAATTCACCAGCGTTTCACTCCTCAGCACATGCGTCCTCCTAATTTTCTAACAGTGGTTATGCTCTTTTTACTAAACTTCCATGTAAGCCATTGGGTCTTGGATTACACATAAATATCTCCCTTTCCATACGAGAAGAGGAGCAGTAGTACCTATAGAGTGACTTTCTGCGCTCTGCCCAGCTCCCTGGCTCAATGATAAAAATATCCTGTTGACGTCAACAGATGAACAACCAACTTCTTCCACCAACCGCTTCAAGCAGTGACCTTACGTATTTGCTAGTGAGTCAATGCAGTCAATGGACAAGCCAAGGGAACTAGGTGAAGAGTCTGCAACAAGAAGTGCAGTTCATGTTCAGTTGATTCCACCATAGCTGCATCCTCTCCGTTCGAGAAAGGAAGCTGGGAGCCTGACACAGGCTTAAAAGCCAGAATAACTGTATGATTAACAATTAAATGCAGGAGGGAAGAACACAGAATGGGCAGAGCATCCTTCATCTCACTGAAAAGATCGTCTGCTTCAGGCATCCTGAATACTTTTTCACATCCAACTTTTAATTCGCTGCTGGCAGTCATCTCTTACAGCTTCTGCTTTAAGAATAAACAAATACCTGAATGCTGCTCCCCAACTCTATCTGAACTAGAGCTGGAATATTCCTTCCTGAACATCTGAAAAGCCTCAGCACACTGTGAATGTTACCATAAGCAACCAACTCAGGGCCAAGGGGGAAGGATCTCTCCACTGAGCAATTCAGTGTTTCACTGCTAGCCGAAAACGAGAAGTAACTGCTTCAACAAAGCAAACCAGAAGCACTCGATATTGTTCAAGCCACAGACACAATCGCATGCCAGCTATGGCTTTTTATGGTCACTCTTTAAAATAGCAAAAATTGTCGCGTAAACGCAGCTGGAAGGGCTAAATGCCCAAGAAAACATTTAAGTGGAGATGACAGCAGAACAAGAACACATTACAGCAAACTGAAAGCCTCTGGACTAGTATCACACAAGCCAACAGGTCACTGGTGATAACTGCTATACCTCCACATGTCCATGAAACCTGAAGATCACCTACTACACTCACCCCTTTGCATGCCTCAGTTTCCCCTTTACAAAGCATGAACGACAGCCCCGTGCCTCTGCAGACACACGTCGAGCTATTCTCATGTGTGGGATTATTTAGCCGTCAGAGATGTTTGGGCAGGAATGTGCAGAGGTGCAGGTAAGAGCTGGAGAGTGGGGCCTGCTGTGGCATTTCACAGTTCAGCAGCTTTGCTTGGCTGCATGAGCATGGCTCTTCACACCAGAACGCAGTGCCTGGAGCAAATCCAGAGGAAGATGATGGAAACTGTCGTTGCCCGTTGTCCCCTAGGATATGTCCTTCCTGGAACATAACAGCTTTGTCATTTCCACCTTCCTCTCCCTGAACTGGTTCTTTGTGTATATCACACCTCAGGGTGTGATTTGCCTTTTTTTTTTTTTTAATTACTTAGTTCCACAGGACTTAAAGGGAGCTTTATTTTCCAGTGCAAACCAATAGTAGTCATGCATAGAAGAGACTGAGACTTCTGAGAAGGCACTCATTCTAGTGTCCCTGGGACTCTACATTTCCGCCTGCAAATCAAGCAGTTTGCAGCTGCTTGAGTCGATCTTGAGTGCTTCAGATAAACCAAGCCCCCACTTCAGGAGTGCACAAGGGTCTGTTCTGCCCCTGAGAGAGCTCAGTTTGCTCAGTGTGACTGCAGAGAAGACAACTTACAACTCTGTAACTATTAAGCATGGACCTCCGAATGTTACTGGAGGGGAGTTTATTGGACATTTTCTACCCTTCAGGAACTGCTGCCTGATATTTCTCCTTACGACTTTTTCCTATAGGGCTACTAACTCTTCTCTCCCATACCATACTCTCCAACAGATGATCGCATCTGAGAGGAGAAAGTCTCTAGCTCTAACCTACAGCAATAACACTTACAGGTTTGGGGGTCACAGCCCAAAAGAGCATCCCAGGCATGGCTGCAACCAAGAGCTGAGAGCAACCACTGACAAACCAAATGAAAGGGTCTATGGAGTTGCATGAAACACCCTAGAGAATGCCTTTCCTGGACCTCTGGACTCCGGAGCATTCAGGCCCAGAGGGGATCTAACCCTCTGGTACTTTCTCCCAGGGAGCCTGAAGAAGCTCCTGCAGAAGCCGAGGTCCCACTGCCCATCAGTTTGGCCAGCCCATCTGCCCCGGGGCAGGCCCTTCATCCCAACGCACAGAGCTACCAGCACTGTTAGAAGCACACAACAAGACGCTGAAAGCGAGCAACTTCAGGGCACCAATTTTGTTAACAGCCCACAGTTTCTGTGCCATCCAGCGAGACTTTCACACTATTCCTGGCTCTGCTGCTGATTCACTTCTGCATCTCTCGTCCTATAATTTAACTGGTGATACTACACTCATACCTCACTGGGTGGAGCAATGATTAGTTGGTGTTTGCTTGCATTCAGTTGTTAACTTGCAACGTTCTCACTATGTTAACTACTATTATTCCCTCCTACTCTGTGCCTCATGACAGGCCTTTTGCCTGGGCCTGTAGTCACTGGATGAAATTCAAAAGCCTTTTCCTCTTTTTCCTGTTACACAGTGAGTGAGATGAATTCATCAGAAATGTCACCTGAACTGACACCACCCAGTATTTAGTGTTCAATTATCAAAATAACAATAAGCCAAAAACTTGAAGAGACTCCCTATAATTTTTCTCACTGATCCTTGTCCCAAGGAAGCAGCCCTTGGTCAACAGTGGGTAATGCACTATTGTCTGTCATCACAGTCCTGAGCCCACGGTGACTAGTAACACGCTGCCTTTCTTCTCATTACTGTCCCTTAGCTCTCACAGCTTCATCTCAACCAAGTTCTCTCGAGTCTCAGCTTTTCTTTTCTCTTCTTAGCATGATCCTCATGAAGCTTCAATGACTGATTAATACCTCTGACAAGTCGTCGCCTGTTTTAGCTTCTCTACAGCAAGTACGCTGAGATGTACCTTTCTGCATCCCCTCCTCTCCAATCCATCCATCAGCAATTCCCTCCAGCATCTTTGGCCTCAACATGGCCAATACTGTATTTCTGCTTTTTTCTCCACACTATCCTACCTATTCCCTTTATTAGTCATTCTGCTGCCATTTTCCACATCACTTCCCATTCACCCAGATTTATGAAAATTATGTCACTTCTTCCCTAGTGGTACTTTCAAATTTCACCGTTTCTTCCTCCCTAAAAAGACTGATGCTTCACCTCAGCACTACTAACCACCCCCCCTTTTGGCCTCCCCCATATATTTCCTCCAACACATCTTGAACAAAGACGTGTTGAGACCATCTTGCTGTGTTCAGCAATTTCTATCACTTTGGCCTCACATATTCAGGCAGCTTGAGCCCACTTGCCGAATAGTACATTTCTCAGGCTCCATTTGCCTATCCAAGTGTCTCTAACAATACAAGCCCTCTCTTTTGCATCACCAGGGTGAGGTGGGATGGGCACAGTCCTGATCCGAACCAGGGAAGGCGTCTGCACAGCGACACAGGACATTTAGCTGGAGTTATGCGGAGTTACCTGAGCAGCCAGCAAACCTGCTCCAGACTCATTTAGCAGCTGCTCACAAACATCTTTGCTCCTTCCCCCCCGCAAACCGCCCTTCCTTGCTGACCTGTGTGAAAGGCTGTAACTTTCTTCTGCAAAGGACTCCTATGGCTAATGTAAGTAGGAAATCAACCAGTTAACACTGGTTGAAGGGACAGCTAGGAATAATCAATGCCATTCCATTTACAGTAACACAAACACACATCTCCAGCTGTGTCCTCTTCTTCCCACTGTGCTCTGTTGCAGGGAACAGTTCCTAACACCTACAAAACACGTTCTTTGTGGCCTGGTCTTGTTCAGAGCCTCAGGCAGTGCAGTCACATTTAGTAATGAACTTGCCCAACAAACTCTGTCACACCAGTGATGAGACAATAGTTTCACAGGACACAGCTGGTCATGGTAATGATGAGGATAAGGTTGCACAATAAGACGAGGAAAGACAGACCCGAATTGGCACTGGTTGCACTGTTGCAGACTCTGACTTAACGACACGTGGAGGTTTTTCACAGGTGCTCCAAAGAGTGCTCTTCCTCTCCTCCATTCCTTTTAACCTATTCCTTTTTTCTACGGATCGTCGCTTTTCTGCAAAGGTAATACTTCCAGTCATGAATTTACACACATTTTCCGGGGGAACATTTTTAGCTTTCTGGCACAAAGAAATATATAAAGATGGTATTTTCAGCTCTCCCTTCCCATCTTCCTCGTCATGAAGTGTAACAGGAACCGGCTGCATTTCAGGGTATAAAAGAGCCAGAAACTGGGAACTGAGAACTAATTTTCCTCTGAGCAAAATCTGAGTGTGAGAACTAGGAATTACAGAAACAGGCACTGACAAACACGGGGCACTGAAAGTCACTTGCAGTGGATTTTATTTTGCACTATTTCTAGCAGGCGAACTGCGGAGATGGCTAGTGAGAAGGGACCTGTGGAAATTCCTATGATTATGTATGAACCACGCCACGAACACTACAGGCCAGAACCCTCTGCACCCGAGTACTGCAGCCGAGAGGGTAAGCAGGGTCACCGGGAGGGTTCTGGGAAGAGCTCCCTCTTGGTGTTGGTGTAGCAAACATCGACTAAGCCAGCTCACAAGGGACTCAGCTTTGCCAGGACACGAGGAGTTTAGAGAGCGCCTGTGCCAGCATTTAACCAGGGTAGGCAAGCTGGTAGGATGTCCTAACAGAAACATTTCTTGAAATGGCAAAAAAAAAAAAATTGTAGGCTTAATTAATAATTTTTCAAACAACAGATGCTTTATTGGAGAAGGAATTGTAGTTGTATCACTACAATAATTTCATACTCTTAACTACCAAATCTTCAGCCAGCAAACCTTGTATGTGGATGGGCTATGTCTTGCTTAAATTGTAATCTAGTTTTCCAGAGGACTGGCCTTTTCCCAAACGCTCCTGCTGCCCAGAGCTGCCCTCCCGAGATGAGACAGTTCTGAGGCAAGTTCTGTCGGGACAAACCACCCCTCCTCATTGCTGGCTCATGGGGAAACACCATGACTGACTGCTGACGACACAGCTCAGCCACTGCAGTCGGGCACTGACAGCTCTGCTCTGCTGGGCTTTTCCCTCTGAAACTAGGCATTGCTCTCACACCTACACAAGTATCCCACAACACTCCTTTGTCTGCTGCCTGTTTGAGCCCACACTCACTAAAGACACAGTGTGGTATCCGTGATTTTACCCGTGCTGCCTTCCAGCTGTTGAGGAAATTGCCATTCACCAGACAGGGCTGGATTAATAAAACTGCACGGGAGGTCAGAAGGTCACTAATAAGGCTAGATGTGTCAGTACTGGGCCTCTAAACTTGACTCATTTTCAGAGCGTTTTACTCTCATCAGCTCTCTCCCTAAGTATTTTTGGCTTCAAAGACCTCTCCAGCCTGTTTCTGAACTCAGAAGAGCTTGCAAGAGGTTGGGGAGAAAAAAATCTCACTTGTGAGCTACTCAGCCAAGGGGCTGGCACTCAGCGTGTTGGACACTGAGTTGCGGTGTCCTGTCCTTGCGCAGGAAGCAGCTCCTTCACAAAAACACGTTGAGGGATAACTCATTGTACTAAGCGCATTCCTCTTCTAGAGCAGAAGGAAATTCTTTTTTGGATTTTATCAATTTGCTTTTTCACAAATAAACCCTCCTCCAAAAAGAAAACCCAAAGCGAACCCCCCAAAAAACAACCCCCCAAACCTGAACACACCACCTCTAAACCCAACCACCACTGCAAATCTCTAGCACTCCTGGCAAGCCGTTCCAGGAAACACCGCCAGCGTTTTCTCAGCTTTGCCCTTGTGTTTTGTCTCACTCTGGAAAATCCCAGTTTCGTACCCCCTTCTGTACCCCTGTGGGCTTATTCCCCAACTGGACTCTCGTCGTTTCTGGAAGGCTCAATGGCACAGGCTGGACTCCCACATCAGGGCTGCTCTGCTTGGGGGTGAGGGCTTCTCTGATGCTGTGCGGGCTTGACCAAACAAAACTTCTCATAGGGACTGTCCTCCTGCTGCAGAGCAGTCTGGTGGTTTGACACCACAGCCACACTAGCTGGCTGCAAAGTGTGATACGTGAATTTACTTTTAATGTATTCACGAATGTCCTTTTTATACTTCCACTTATTTCACACTCAGGTAGGCTGACTGCATGCCTAATTTGTAAGATTAGTAAAAGAACTAAAAAAGCATGAGCTATCTTAGTCACCAGCTTCCCTCCTCCCTCATCCTCAGCAACGAAAAAGATATTTAACTTCTTCTAGAACAAAGGGTATGATGAAATTACTTGACTGGAAGCTGCAGTCAGCTAAAATTCAAACTAGAAAAAAGGCTCTAAATACGAGTAGTAAGGGCAGTAATCGCCAACACTAGTTAGAGGCTCTGTGGATTCTTTATCAATAGAGCCCTTAACCTGAGGCCAGGTATCATTCCCACATTACACTAGAACAGATGCAGTTACTGCTTCTGTGTTGAATAAACTGTTTGGTTTCTCAGCTTATGCTGTACAGAAGGTGAGACCAGCCGGTCACTGCGGGCTCTTGGTTTAGAAACCTTGAATCAACTCAGAGGCATTTTTTCCTTACCCTGTACCCCACTGAGCCATGCCAGGCCTCCACTGCAAGGCACCTCCCTGTGCAGCTTCCCGCCAGCCCCCAAGCAGGCTGTTCGGGAGGCGTAAGTGTATGCGCTTTCACGGTTTGCCCTGTTTTTCTTTGCATAGGTGGTTATGAGTATCCTTCTCCCCCACCTTACTCCTGTCGAGAAACAGCCGCTCCTGAGCCACCAGGTAAGTGCCAGGGGACCGTGTTTCTGACACCATTCGTGGTTCTACATGCTAACAAAAGTGAAATGCTTTTAGTGTTAAAATCAACAGAGAAGATGGAGTTTTCTGACCCAATCACAATCTAACAGGCTGCAAATTTTCTCTAGAAATGTTGGAAGATAAACTAAGATGAGTCTCAGACTTATTTTTCCAGCATTAACACCCCTTTTTGTAGAACCAGCTAGAACGTTCAGAACAAAACATGAAGTCTTCCTTCAAGCCACAGTTTGAATGAACCCTTAACTTGTTTTAGGATGCTTAAAACAGTGTGTTTCACTGAAAACACTCCTGAAAAGATAACCTTCATCTATCTGCCAGGGGCATATCCCTCAGGAGTGTGACAGCGTCAGGTTCAGACTAAAAAAACACAAGGGAAACTGCAGACATTACCGACTAGGGACAGCACCAGCATCTGACTGATGCCATTTGTATGTCAGAATAACTACATTCATGAATTTCTTGTTAATACTGAAAGGTCGATTCTCTATATCCTTCAGACCTCTTCTTCAGGGAGAACATGCATTTTCATGTAATTTTAAATATCAGAAGATAAATTCTCAATATCAGAGTACATCTGACTGAAAGAGAGTGTCTGACTATGGGGATTATCCCACAGGCAATTCCTCGTGTGTGTCCTTGTCCGAGTAAATACCGGCAGCTGGTAAAAGCGACATACCGGGATGCACAGAACAAGCAGTGCAGTGCTTCGTATGGATACACTGGAAGTCAGTAAAGGCAACATAGGTGCCTCTGGAGCAGCCATGGTGACAAGAACCTACATTCTCCAACTAAGACTTTATAGCTGGTAAAATATTTCCCGTGCTTTTAATTTTGCTGCTTCTCATTTCCTCTTGAACTCAGTTTACGTGGTGTCTCAGCCCCCGATCATCGTAGCAGGAATCTTCTCAAGCAAACCAGCATCCACAATATGCCCTTCCTGCCGCCAGCACATCACCACACAGGTCACCTACAGACCGGGCAGACTGTCTTACCTTCTGTGCGCCAGCCTGTGTATGGTTGGGTAAGCTTTTGTGCATGCTTTGAAGATTCTTCATAGCAGAAGGCTAAAACAGAGCAAATAAAAAGTTCTAGCTAGTGCTTACAGAGACAGTTTGACCTCCTCTACTTGATAAGTTGTCATTCTGTCCATTCTAGCTACAGCCATCATCGCTATAGGAGATGCAAACTTGCTAAATTTAACCAAGTATGTTATTACTTTTCTGAAGACAACCAAAAAGTGTAACATTGTCTCCTTCCCTACTGTAATTCAGAATCAGGCTCAGAAAAGACTACTGCATGTGAAGTGAAGACAATTAATTTTTTTTGAAGATACTTTAAACACTGAGACACTTGGGAAAGAAGCGCATTCGTGCAGTGAAAAGGCAGCCAGAATAAGGCAGAGAAAAAGCAGAGACGCCGCCAGCAGAAAGGTCAGTCATTCATGCATGACCATCTCCTTTTTGGCTGTAGGTGCTGTTTTGGATGTTGCTTCGTACCTTTGGCCATGAAGATGTTCAAGGACGCAGACCATTCCTGCCCATGCTGCCACTTCCATATTTACAGATACAAAAGACTATAGAAACAAAGCTTATGCAAACGGATGATGTTAAGTCTCTGTTTCTTAACTGCGTAAGATTCTACACATAAAACTACTACTACTACAGGAGTAAGCCTAGGTTCTGCAGCCTCCTCGCTGGTGAATCCGTTTGGAGTTTACCATCGTGTGGCTGGATTGAATTTTAAACAAAAAGGCTTGGAGGCTATTTCACAGCGTCATTTGAATTTATGCTCTCTTTGAATCCCTGTCCTGAGCTGTGAAGCCAACAGCTAGTGAGTACTTCAGCGCTACTCCTCCTCCTCTCAAATCTTCAACCCAGCTGGGACACAGACTCTTTTGCACTTTTCAACCCACCAGTAACCGAGAAGTTTGGACATGCACATTTCAGAGAAGCACTTACCTTCTCTGCACCAGAACTGCCCGGTTGGGATTTCATTTCTCTGCTCTTCTTCATATGAGACCTGCCCCTGCAGGTCTGTGGGTGGTACAGTGGAGCTGATTATTTATTAATAAAACACTAAGTTATGAGGCTATCTTTACTGCGTTATATACGAGATAAGAAAATAAAACTGTTACTATTAACAATATTAGCAAAACATCTCCTATCTGCACTGCTTCCATGACCCATTGCATCCAGAGCGGAGATGCAGGTAAGAATGGGGCACCCAGTTTACACAAGGACCAAAAGGCAAACATATAAAAATCAGCAAGCACAGTTTGAAAAAAAAAAAAAATCTCCAAACCCACACAGTAATGACAGCATTTTACCTTTCTGCCGTCATACTGCAGTCCACCATCTCCCAAACAAGGACTTACTAGGCTTTACGCTTCACAGAGAACTTTTACAGTTCTCATCCAAAGTCACTTATCTTGTAAAATTAAATCTCTACAATTACTTCCCTATTAGGTGCCTAGAGCCTGCTCGACACTGATGGCAGCAGCTCCCGCTGCTGTTTATTGCTGGCTGGAAAGATAAGCGGGAGGAGAGAAGAAAACCCAGTCCTCCAGCGTTTGAACACCATGAATACTTCCACGTGGGTACCACGAACATTGTGGGCAGGTGGGACGCGTGGCCTGCGGCTCCTGGGCTGCTCCCCAGCACGCTGCTGACTGTGTCTGGGACCCTTGCCCACCACCTGAAGGATCGGGAGATATCACATCATTAAAAAAAGGTTTAAACTTCCCCGAGCCTGCCATTAGGTTCGATCAAACTCCGTTTCAGCTGTTTGGTCAATTTAAGCCGCAGAACAGAAGAGCGAGTCCCTAAGCAGCCATTCCGCAA
>NW_010416655.1:21562-24080 GCF_000710305.1 Buceros rhinoceros silvestris | reverse complement strand
CAAGGTCCTGCACCTGGGTCAGGACAATCCTTGGCGTCACTATGGGCTGGAGGACGATGTGATTGAGAGCAGCCCTGTGGAGAAGGACGTGGGGGTACTGGTGGATGAAAGGCTGGACATGAGCCAGCAATGGGCACTCACAGCCCAGAAAGCCAGCTGTATCCTGGGCTGCATCGAAAGCAGCATAGCCAGCAGGTCAAAGGAGATGATCCTGCCGCTCTACTCTGCTCTTGTGAGACCACACCTGGAGTATGGTGTCCAGCTCCAGCGTCCTCGGCACAGGAAGGACGTGAACCTGTTGGAGGAGGTCCAGTGGAGAGCCACAAAAATGATCAGAGGGCTGGAGCACCTCTGCTGTGAGGTCAGGCTGAGAGAGTTGGGGTTGTTCATCCTGGAGAAGAGAAGGCTCCAGGGAGACCTTAGTCTGGCTTTTCAGTACTTAAAGGGGACTTACAAGAAAGATGGGGACCATCTTTTTGGCAAGACCTGCTGTGGCAGGACAAGGGGTGATGGTTTTAAACTAAAAGAATGGAGATTCAGACTAGATAGAAGGAAGACATTTTTTACAATGAGGGTGGTGAAACACCGGAACATGTTGCCCAGGGAGATGGGGAGTGCCTGATCCTGACATTCCAGGTCAGGCTGGATGGGACTCTGGGCAATCTGATCTAGTTGAAGATGTCCCTGCTCACTGCAGGGGGTGTTGGACTAGATGACCTTTGAAGGTCCCTTCCAACCCAAAGCATTCAATGATTGTATGACTCTAAATGCCAAAGAGGTCTACTAGAAAAGCAAAGTCTAGCCATGGGCCACACACTGCAGGGAAAGACCACACCTCAGACCCTCCTTCTCACCCATCCATCACACCACCACCATCCTCTCTTTGAACTGGTTCTCAAACTTCCCAGCCAATCTGCCTTGAACATACCTTGTGCCCTCCACTCCCCTGTCATCTTCCAAGGAAAGCATTTTAAACATGACACGATGGAAACCATGGAGTATTTTCAAGCTCTTTTATCTTCCTCTAGAATATTTATTTTTTCATGGATAGCTCATCACCAGGACAAACTCTCCAGATGTGCAGGTAGCCGAAGGCCAGAGGAAGGGCTCCCCAGGCTCCCAGTCCCTTTTATGGCAACATAATTTGGCTTTGAGAAAAAGACCGTGGGAAAAAAACGACACAGATTTTTTTAAAATGTGAATTTTTATTTGTTTTGATTGGAGATCGAGAGAGTGGGTAGAGTGGAAAAGCAGAGTTATTTAATTCAGTGAAGAGGTCTAGTCCTGCCTTGTGTGTTAGATCAGGAGGTTCTAGATGGTCAGAAGAGTCCTCCTCCTCCACTCGGTTTGCTGATCTTATTCACATAGTTCTTGTTTCTGATGTTTTCTAATCTCTCTTCAGAATTTCACTGTATATTTTTGAGGCATTTTGCTGTTGCTTTAACTTATTGAAAAAGCTAAAAGGTGAAAAAAGTTGCAGGACTCAAAATCCTGCCAATTAGAATGGACTATTTTTTTTTCTGGCTAAGGTTGAAAAATACGGTTCAAAAATACAAACAGGCATTGAACATTTCACCAAAAAGCATTTGAAACACAAATCTCAGAAAGAAAGAGAGAGAGAGAATTAGAGAGAAGAAAGGTCACCGTTTCTGTGAGAAATCCCTTAAGAAAGTGGCTACCAGCTAGTCAATAGAGAAAAGAAAGTCAACGAAAATTTCCAAAGTGCTTTTTTTTCTGGTTGGTAATTATTTACAGCGGTAGTAACAGGATTGTCATGCATTAAACTGCTGCCGGCTATATTCTTTCTCATAGTGGAGTAAAGAGAGTCTCACAAGATGGGAAACAAAGCAGAAGACATATCGGGGCACAGATTGATCCTGAGGCAGTGACAATGAGTGTATTCGCTGGCGGGTTGTTGTGGTGTGCTCTTCCCCGTGATGGGCTGCCCTAGGGTTATGCTAATGCACCTTCCACTGCACAAGGCACCAGCGCAGCAGCTAAAGAAGCAGCAGGTGCCCTCAGCTTCAGACAGGACATTCACCTGTGGCTGTCCCCAAGTCAGTTGACAGTGAAAACCTAGTTGATGAAGGAATACTTGTGGTCACCTGACTAGATTTGGAGGGCCGAGAAACATCTTCATGACAAATGAGAGAAGCACTTCAACTCTAAATACAGCCTGGCAAAGGCAACATGGCAATGACTCAACTTTCCCAACTCTGCCCCTACCTTTTTACGGTCGCAGAAATTAAATTGGTCAATGCCAATTACATTCGCTGCCCTGCGAAAAGACAAGGAATTGTCAGACTTTTTTACTAGCTAGTGCTACTAGCAGTGTAACATGAGCCAATGGACTTCTCAAGTAGTGACAGGACCTTCCAGCAGCAATAAAGAGAAGAGCCAAGAGCCTTCGAAGACTGTGGGAGCATTCTGAGCCATGTAGCAAATCTGGGACCACACTTCCCTCTCTAGATAGATGGGATCATTAAAGCTGTGAACAGAAGAGATCTGCACTGGTGGG
>NW_010416655.1:13640-21437 GCF_000710305.1 Buceros rhinoceros silvestris | reverse complement strand
AAGAGTGGCTAGAACATTATATTTTGTCCTAGCACTTTATGAGCAAAAACCAGCATAACCCCATTTGTGGTGAAGGATGGCAGTCAGACATTAGGACTGGTCCAAGCCTAAGGCTCTCAGCTGTTTAAAGCAGCACATATCCCCATACTGGGAGGAAGGCACAGACCCAGAAAGAGAACTGGCTTTGTTTGCTTATGGGTGGTAACATGCTTAATTCTCATGGCTTGGTACCCACAAGGCCCGGGGAGCGATCACTGCCTACCACAAAAGCCTTTCTCCAGCAGCAGAGGAGAGAGTATAGGAGCTACGAGTGCAATTGCAGGATCACTGCCTAAATGATTCTCCTAAGACAGGAGGAAATTACGGGGTAACATTGAGGGAGCTGACACTGAGAACCACGCCAGTGGCTGCACTCTGCTCACTTGCCATGGTCCCACTGTTCATGGGCTGCCCAGTATCTGTCTTTGGTCCTGCTTGTGCTGAGGTGGATATTATGAAAAATCTCTTCACAGAGAGGGTTGTCAAGCACTGGAACAGGCTGTCCAGAGAAGTGGTGGAGTCGCCATCCCTGGAGGTATTTAAAACACATGTAGACGTGGCACTGAGGGACATGATTCTGTGATTTAGGTGCAGGTCCAGAATGCAGCAGTAGCAAAGGCCTATTCTTTTGCTGACCCCTCCCACAATTAGCACATGGTCACATACCAGCACATCCCACCTGGATGAGCAGCAAGCAGCAACCAAGTGCCAGCACTTCCCTTTGCTTTGCAGAACAGCCTAGGCTGAAGTGCAGCCCCTACCTGCGGCGTTCCTCTGGTCGGGTATAGCTGGTATGGATGCCACCAGCTCTTGTGCTCCCTCTCGAAGCAGGCTCAGGGTGGAGGCTTCACACCCCTTTGCAATGCTCAGCTACATATTCCCTGGTTGTGCTACAGGGTGAGGACCAATTACTTATAGCGTTCATGCTGCCTTCCTGGGAACATCCTAGTGTCTGTGCTAGGACATGGGCAGTATTAGAGAAATTGTGACATCTGTGCCTAATTTTTCCTGAACAGCGCTGGGCACTGTTACCAGCAGTGACCTTGGTGCAGGCAGCAAGTCTGCACTGAGACCCCAGCATGGAGAAGGGCTCTTCTCCCTTCCTGCTTTTGTTCCCAGTGCCTCCCAAAGCCATTGGAGCACCAGTGGAGTGCGATACACCTCCTTCCAGGCTCAGCAAAAAGACTGAGAGGCAAGTAAAATCATTGGAAGTGGCTGTTTTCCCTTTCAAAAAGAAATTAGTTTGACTTTTAGATACAAAGAGTTTATGAGGATAAATATACAAACGCACCCATGCAGATACAAATATATGTAAAAACCTTCGGCTGACTGAACAATAACAAGGCCAAACTGTAAATATTTATACCTGGAAGCCATCAATCTCATCTGTGCTGCGGCCTCTTGCCAGAAATGCCTTCAGGAGTAGATTAGCTTGATATGGAGAGAGGATTGGTGAATTGTTTGGAGTTTTTTCTTGGTAGAGCGCTTATGTTTTCATGAATGTGCCCCTCAGCCTGGCTGAGCCCTCCCCACACCCAAGAGCCACCAAAGAGTCAGGGAAATGCTGTTTCTTGCCCGTCTGCAAAACCCACACAGACTTTTGATCCAGTGGGTTAAAGTGTAGCCCAGAGAGGCACACAATTTAGGGAAGAGGGCCTGGAGAGAGGGCTGGCCTGACACTGCGTGTTGTGATGGTCCTGTCCCATGGCCCCAAACCGGCTCTCTACTACCCCCAGGACCAAGCACATCCCTGCCAAACCATTCCCCATGTGAGCCCATCAGAAGCTGCCTGGCCCTCTCCTGCTCATGGCGTGCCCCGGCAAGCTGGGAGGCTGCGGTACCTGTCCTCAGTAGTCACTTGCCTTTGACCTTCCTTTAACAGCAGTGTGTGTTTAACTGCTCTGTTCCTCCAGCAGCTGCAAAGAGGCTGTTTCTACAGCACAGTAAAGGAAACGCAAGAGCCCCAGGTTTCTGATGGTTTCAGGGAGGTTCTAAGCAGAACAGATGGTCTTCACATGCAAGGTGATTTGGAGCAAGAGAAATCCCTTCCTGGTATGTGATGCAGCCTAATAATCCTCCCCAACGGATGCCTGAAGGGAATCCAAGATACAGACAGAAGAAATCAAGGTAGCAGTTGAGAAGTGAATGCACCCTGTGTCCCCAGGATAGGCTTGCAGAAACAGACTGTTTACATGCATGGCTTGTGTCTGGGGACAGCAAGCATGGGTTCTGCTGGCACAGGGAATGTCCTACAGCAAATGAACTAGGACACTGCTGAACTGGCAGGGATCAGGACAGGGGTGAGCTGTGCTGGCCACAGCACTTGTTCGTAAAACCTAGGCTGTGGCAAAGCTAGCTTTGCTTGTTGAGCTTAGCACACAGAGGAGAACCCAGAGGCTCTGTCTTGGGTGTCACGTCTTGCTTGGTGATATTCAAGAAACTTCAGAGATGTTGTATGAGATGTTGTACAGGGTAACTCCATCAGGCCTTTAGAATAATGGGTGGCACCAAGGGACCACTTGTCCCCTATCCCTCTCATGTTACTCCGCAGAAATGTCACAGCACTAACAGGACGCTTGCAGCCACCATGTGCTGCCTCCCTGTCTGCTCAGAGACCTCACCTGAACCTTCCCTTGCCTCCCCAGGGTGTGGAGCTCCTGGAAACTGCACTGCTTTTGCCCGTGTGCTGTTTCAGAAGAGGGAAGAGGTAAGCTGCCAGTGCCAAAATGTCCCACTGACATTTTCAGGAGGAATGCAACTTCAGGCTTGGACTGCACTGCCTGTGTTCCAGGGGTACAAGCTACAAAACAGGAGTGCAAACTGAACACAGCATTTTTACCACTCTCAAAGACTTCTAATTCCTGCCTGGAAGACTCTCTTCAAGTCACAGAGGCTTCGGGCCTTGACAGAAAAAAAAAGAATTATTGCAATATTGAGGTTCACAGCGAAATGAAGTGCTCACTCTGTGCACAACTGTGGATTAGGCTATCGGTAGCCGTGTACAGATCTATTCCTATACAGGACCAATTATAAAAATAGAGCCCTTAGGCACTATCACAGCAAGCAGTAAACCCCAGTAACATGCTAGGTTTGGTCTGGCCCGGCACGCCCCTAGAAGAAGCCCCCATCAGCAGCTTCATGTTAGCTGGGAAGGAAATGTCCCAATTTGAGCTGCTGACAGATTTTAAAATAACAAAGATTATCTTTTCTGTGATGTCTGCTGGCAGGAGATGTTAAACCACTTATTTATAACTATCTTCCCAAAATGCTTCCCTTGTTGGAAGCCAAACTACAAATCCTGTTTGGTTTGTTGTCTTTAACCAAAGGATGCTGGTATTTCTACTTCCAGCTGGCAGAAAGACCCCGGGCCAGTGCCAGGCTTTGGTGGGAACAGACTTGGCTTTCAAGGCAGGCTAACACAGATCCAGGAAGGCAGCCTTTTATCAGGCAGAGACCAAAGTTTTTGGAGTCAGGAAGAGCAAAGATGAGCCAGCAGACAGGAGACACTGGCAAGCCAGATTAGTGGGCTGTGTCCTAGGGAGGTACAAGTCTCAGTTACAGCGAGGGAAAGACTGCAACAGACAGGCAGGAGATTCACCGCAACAATGCAGCAAGACAGACTGGATCACCTGCAGGAAGGGAGAAAGCTCAGATACTGCTGTACCTGGCATCGCTGAGAGGTCCAGCTCCAGTACCTGGAGCACCACCCTGCTGCACCGAGCCTGGGTGGTGCTGCGTGGGCAGCAAAGGCAGCGCCCGCAGGTGCTCGGGCTGCTGAGAAGCTGACAATAAGACCTGACACTTTATGGAGAGCTCTACAAAGCAGGTACCAGCAGTCACAGGAACATGTAGCAAGGCGATGCGCAGTGAGACGTGGCCCTTAGGGTAGAGGGGATTTTGGGGAATGCCCCAGCTAGCAGACCAGACCACCTCTGTGCTGTCAGCTGTCAGCTCAAGTCAGCTAAGTCACTGAATCCTGTATTTAAACTTGCCTTTGACGTAATTCCGTTAGTGAAGACAATATACTCTTTGTTACCATTTTACTGTTTGTTTTTCTTTTTATAGGGTTTCTATTCTGTTCATTTAGGCCTGAGTATTACAGTGACGTGAATGTTTTATGAGATACACTTCATCTAGCTTATTTAAGAAGATGACATCCAAGTAGTTTCCAAAACAAACAGCCTCACAGCCGCTTAGCATAGCGCTTCCTGACGGAAAGCCAGGGGAGCAGAAGGGTGGCAGCAATGACACTCGCTGCTGAAGGGGATGGTGCTGGCTGGTGTGGAGGGAGCACATGGGGCCTCAGTGGTGAGGGATATGGGGCCATGGCAGGGCAGTGCCAGTATGGCTGGGCTGCCAGAGTTGGGTGGCTGCAACAGCAGGAGGCCAGGGCTGGGAGGAACTAGGTGCCCCAGGTGCAAAAGCAGCCAGGATGTCACCCCTGCCTGGCAGAAGGGCTGGGAATGGTGCACTCTCACTCTACTCCTCTAACCCGATGCTGGGTGCAAAGGAAGAGAGCTCCCAGGATTTCCTATCCTTGCAATCCAGCAGGGAGCCCTCAGGGATGAAAGGCACTGTAGAAATGTCATGGGCGGTTTGGGGTGCGGATGCTGTGGGGGAGGATGAGGAGAGAGCTGGTTTCCTTAGCATGGCTGAGGCTTGGTTGAGGTTGGCTTAGTTGAGGTTGCCACCTCTTGCCCATTGTTGCCTGCTGGTGTGGATGTGCTTGTGGACTGAATGCACCGGGAGCTGAGCTCAATGTCTCCAAGCTCCCTTCCTCACCACAGCTGTAGGCAGGGGGAGCGACTGCACTGCTGTTGAGCCAACAAGATTGGTAAGGGGTGGGCAGGACACGCACCAATGCCACCCATGCTGCAGGACAAAGTGTCCTGGCCTTTCCTACTCCGGCCTTTCCTACTCCGACCTGCCGTCCCCATGGATATTCCAGGTGGGGCAAATCCTGTGCCTTGCGCTCAACCCTGCTCCTGCATGGGCAGGGGTAAACTGAGCTCAGCACAGTGGCTCAAAGCAGTACTGAAGACATCACCACGGGGGTTCTGGGGCCTTGGCCTGGCCGCATGCACCCAAAGGCAGCCAGAAGGGTTAGAGGGAAGACCAGGAAAGAGGTGGTGCATCATGCCCTGGGAGCCGCGCTGCTGGCAGGGCCAGTGCTGCCCATGGGCTGGGCACAAGAACTCACCAGGCACAGGATGTCTGTCCTTCCTTGTAGCAGGACAGTGTGTCCATGGCTCCTGGCACAAGGGAGGTGGGACAGATGGCTTGGATGCCACCATCTTGTGCTGATGCTTGGAAGGGGACAACCACTGGTTTACATCCTTGACTGTGCTGACTGGGAAGGGAGAAAAAGCCTCTCTCCAAGGCACTGGAGGTCTTTCCTTGGAAGAGTGTGCAGGTATTAGAGTTGGGTCTTACCTCAGTAGTTTTGTGGGATGGCACCAGGCTCACATGGCTCTTTGGGACAGCAGTGTCACCCTACTGTTTCAGAGTCCCTTCTATATTCTCCCATGGTGCTAAGGGTGCTCAGCTGTATCCGTTCACCAGAGGCAGGCAGGTACTTGGGACTGACTGTCCCCTGACTCACCCCGGTAGGTGGCAGAGTGGCCCCTGGTGTGTCCCACAGTAAATAGGCTGCACTTGAGCTGGCCCAAACCAACACTGCTGCTCCTCTGGTGCACCAGAACAGGGATGCACCATGAGCTGGACTTCCCTTGGGCCTTGCTCCTCCCCATCAGTGTGGCTGACCTGAGAGGTAGCGGCTTCTTTGCCTAAATCCACCTGCGAGCAGTGAGATACTACTGAGTAGCCAAAAGAAGATGAACGGGGAACTGGAAGAGGGGGCTGGGACACAGAGGAGATGCCAACAAAGATAAGTGGATGGAGCCAAAAGAAAGTGATAAACTACTCATCTGAACATGAACTCTGTGGCTTCCAGTCCTGGTGCTGAAAGCATGTGGCCTCACAGCTACTATCTCCTCTAAGGGATTATAAAGCTTCTGTCTTGACTTATTGTGTGACCAAAATTATTTCTCTAGTAGGAACCACCCCACCCTCTAACATGAATTGCTCCAAGAGTGCAGGATGGCAGACAGACAAGTCCTTTCTCACCTGTTCTTGGTGGGGGAGAGACATGGAGGAAACCAGCAGGTGGGTTTGGTGAAGACAGAGAGGAAGAAGCCCTGTAGATAACTACAAGATGCTGCCACCCTGTTCCGCCTCTGCAATGGTTCCACAGATCACAGCAGTGGTGGGTTTGTCCCCAACAGGCACTGGGCTACATGCTGCACTGCTCCCTTCCACAGACCAGCTCACCTGGATCCACAGCCTGGCGGGTACGACTTGGCACAAAGCAACAGGCACTGAAGAACAACCTGACTGATTGACTGACTCTGGAGGCCTCCACATCCTTAAGCCCAGGCCTCCAAGAGCATCCACCATGCTAGGGCAGTCTATCACAGAAGAGGAGGAGGGGGGCAGAGCACAGCAGCAGCCCCCAGCAAAGTGGAGCATGGAATGGCAGTGGCATGCAGACCATGGGAACCGCAGGAAGTGGAGGAGGAGAGATGGAAACACAGGGTCACTTGGACAGATGGGGGGCATTAGACTCACGATGTTAGAGGCACAACTTGTTATGATGCTTTTTTTTTCTTTTTGTCATCAAATGAAACAAAAGTATACAGGATTAAATTAAAATCACAGTTTTGTTTACATTATAAAAGAACGATCTAATAGTAATAATAATAATAATATCAAATGAACAATAATAATTAAACAAAACAGAAAAGAAGAAAGCCCTGGAGAATTCCTGCCTGGATAGTGCTCACTGATGGAAGGTTTGTGTGACCGGTTTTATTGTTTGGGGATCATTCCCTTGATAGCTGACTCCCGGTTTACGTATGTGGCCCAGTAGACCAAGTTGAAAATGGCAAAGAGGACTGGAAAGACGATGCGGGACATCTTGTCTACCTTGCTGACACTGTTGTATGTCTTTTTACTTTCTGAGAGCTTCTCCTCTATGCGGGGCATCTTGGGGGGTACGTTGGGGGCAGTAGCAGTGGCAGCAGCACTCTTGGAGATCGTGGGCAGGCCGGGGTCCTTGGCAATATTGAGGGCATATGTGGTGCCAACAATGTTGTAGGTGTTGTTGGTTTTCTTCGCTAGTGCCACTGGCTCTTTTTTCTAGGGAAGGTGGAAGAAAAAAACAACAGAGATGAATTGATTGTAGAATTGCATGGAGAACATTTTGTCCTCTGAGTTTACCTGTTTGCCCAGATGAGAAAATGGAAAAGGATGTGAGGAGCAAGAGACCAAGAAGGCGGCATTGTGTAAGGGAAGGAAGATGTGGTGAGGAAATGGCCAGAACCCATGACATCTGTCATGGCTTGAGGGCTGCTGGAGCATAAGGACATGCTGGACTATGATGGACCAGCTACTCCATGTAAGCCTGGCATGCAGCACACAGCACCAAGAGTCCTGGCCTGGCAGCTAGGTTCTGCTGCAAGTAGCTGAAGCCACATGGTTGGGTTTGTAGCCTCCTTGCAGCCCCTTAGATCAGAGTAGTAGAATAAAAAGGCGTGTGCAGCTGCACTTGGGCAGTAGCTGTCCCAGATGGTTGACTCCTTCATTGGCTGAGTGCTGCCAGATCTATGTTGCATATTGCCAGGCCACTATAAGTGAATGCAGGCTCTAACTATAGACTCCTTGTTTTCGCTCTCAACTGGGCAGTGTTTTCTGTTGCAT
>NW_010416655.1:3221-13442 GCF_000710305.1 Buceros rhinoceros silvestris | reverse complement strand
CAGGAATGCAGTCTTTAGAAACGAATGATAACCCATGGGATCATTCTGGGGGAAGAACTTGATTTTCTGCTTTGCTGGCCTGCTTCCTGGGTCAGGTGAGAAAGAGAGACATCACAGAGGATTATAGTTTTTTTCTTCCTTTTGTAGCAGAAAGCCAGTGGCTTTAAGAATGTGCATGACAGCATCACAGTATTTTTATACCATATCATTCGTTGCCTCAGTGCCCTGAATATCTCACAGGAATAGCTCACAATTTAACATCATGATGTCCAAAATGGCTCTGTGACCCTTCAGAGCACCTCATGGCCTACTCAGGTCAGAACAGGTGGAAGGCATTTGCACTAGCCTTGGATCTGAGGATTGCTCAACATGACACGACAGGTCAAAGGGAAGCCTTTCATCTTGCCTTCATTTCTAAGAGTTGCTTCAAATCAAGGAACATAAGCGCACCCCTCCCACAACGCTGTCCGTGCTGAAGGGAGGAGAGCTTGCATAGCAAATGGTGAAAGAGGCACTTTTGCTTCAGGAGGTACTGAAGGATGATGGAAGATACTGAAGACAGACAATTCAGATGTTAATGAAGATGAGTGGCCAGGAAGGTGGAGCTAGGAAGTCATGATAAGTTTTACTCCCACTCTGGGGATCTTCCTGTTGCTGTCAGGGACCTGAAAGCAGCTGCACTGTAGACCATACCAAATAAAGCAATCCAGGTCTACCAGCAGAAATTTATTCCTATGCAGATGTCAGGAACCCTGCACACATCCCAGCTTTCATGTATTCCATGTGGTGTCCACTGTAATTACACCAAGAGCCAGCATTAGACACAGCAATGACTCATGCTGGGAATCTAATATTTAAACTCAGAACAAGGTGTGACTTTGGTGTGACTCATTTTCTGTTCAAAAGCAACTGAAACACAAAAGGCTCATCCAGATATTTTCCAGTAGCGTTTCGCATGGCCTTGCATGTACATGTGAGGGGACTATGTACGAAGTGATTGTCAGGAGAAGGGTAGAGTGTGCAGCTAGCAGGACCGGTTCATCTACCCACCCTAGCCTGGTACTGGTAGCAGGCAGCATCACTGGATGCTAGAAAGGCCAGTCTGCTTTCATGGTGTACTTCCATTTTGGATGTGTTCACAATCACCATGGATATTTCTGGTTACCTTAGGAAATGAATTTTCCACAGTGATTTTCAGAGGGACGCTAAAAACAGACTTCTGTGCAATCTTTAAACCCCTCGGCAATAACATCATAGCCAGGCCTATAACCTCATAATAATGCCAGCAATTACAGAAATTAACTTGCTGTTAGGAGCTCTAAATGTCTTCAGACTCCAGATCAGACTAAACCACTGATCAGACCATATTCATAGTCTTTTATGGAAGTAGGTGTTATGATCTTTAACGATTAACTGAGAGGCTGATTGCTGCAATCATTAGAGCCATGTTAACTTGTACCCCCTGCAGAGCAGGTGAAATATTCCTCTTAAAGAGCTGACAAGAAGCAAATAAAGGACTGAAGATGTTTCACCTTCTAAAACATTTAAATATGCTTAAGTATGGTTGATTATTAACACAGCTACAGGAGGTAACAAAAGAATTAATAATCAGTATTGAAATGAAAAACAGGTTGTTGTCTGCAGAATAGAAGTTGAAGTGCACTGTGGTTACTTCAGTGTTAATCAGTCACATTATTCGTTAATGGAATAATATGACTACAAGTGACATGACATTTTCAACCTGGCTATCTTTTCTGCCCCAGAGCTTACAAAGTGGATCTGTTTTGCATGTTCGAACGCATCTGAAAACAGCAGGCTGAAATGGAGCAAAGTCAGGCAAATATGAACGCTGTGGGGGGGGATAGCAAGCTACTGCTCCTATTAGTGTGATCCAGACTCACAGGCATCAACTTGGGCTTCTCTGGACCTCAGGTCAGGCTGTTCATGCAGTGCAGAGGTTTGGGAGTGTACAGCCAAGGCCTTTTTTCCAGCTGCCTATGGAATCTTCTGCCTTGGTCACAGCTAGGAGCCTGGGTAGCCTTTGGGAAGCACCCAGAGCACACACCGCCTATACCAAGGCACATGGATGTGCTCTGGATGTGCTCTGCTTCTGAGATGTCAGAAGTGGTTCAGCCTGAAGTTTACTGGGCTGAGCTTTACAAATAAGTGTTTCAGGCAAGATTTTGACAATCAAAGCAAAACATGCTTATTGCTGTCAGCTGCAAAGCAGCCCCCAGCCTTCCCCATGCAGCTTTATCTGTGAGAAGCTCCACATCCTACTAAAACAGGAGGGAAGAGTGGAAAAATAGGAGAAGTCCCCACATTTGCTTTGAAAACTTCTATGAACGTCTATGTTGCAAAGCAATTCCTGCATATATGGCCCAGTTTGGGCACAGGGAGCCTGAACAACTGCACAAAGCTGACCCTGTATTGCTCTCCTGAGGGAAAAGCTGTGAAAGCTGGTCTACAGATAAATATTGCACCCTGATATTTCAGTCTGATAAGTTCTTCCACAACACACAGACTGGGAAATAATAGCATTTTTATTTAAGATTCTTGTCTTCAAGTCTCTTTTGAGGAGCTAATGATGAACCTCTAAATTACGGGTACTATTTTTTCTGCCTATAATCTGCTGGAGATTTTGTTCTCTGCACCTGCTCCTTGGCTAGAAGTTTGGGTTGGAAGCACTATCCCTCTGATAGGCCGTTCTGAAAGTCACCATCACTAATATCTGCAGTGTTTGAGAAATGCAAGTTATCTGCCACTTGCCATTCTAGAGTAAAGTCCCTTTAATGATCTCCAAGCAGCTCTAGTTGCTGTCGTACTTGTATCCTATAATTCAAAGCCCAGAAACTGGAGTTGCTGTTCCAGCAAACATGTCACTCCTTCCTCACGCTGGCCAAAGTTCTCCTCTGCAGCGTGCCAGAGATTTGATCCTATCAGAGGATAGCAGCAAAGTGTTCTACATGAGACGTCTGTACCCGGAGCAGAGCCAAAGGCTAGGAACAATGCAATCTTTCATTAACAGTCTATGTCAATGTCAGGTTTCTGTCAGCTGCTGGTGTAACCTTTGGCATCACTCATCCTTCCCATCTCTTCATTCAGATATCTGGGGCTGTGCCCAATGATCTATGCTTCCTGGATCACCAGACAAAGACTTAGAGATTGGATGGAGTCAATAATGGGCCAAACACACCACATATAGTGTTGGAAAAGGGTTAAATGTTGTCAAAGAGTAATACATGGACTCTAGTGAAGATGCTGAGAACATACATCACTTGCAGTGATATGGAGAGCTACAGGTGATTGCAAGTGCAGTATGACAAAGGACAGACACACAGGCTGCAGAGCATGGTCAGCAAAGGAAAAGTCCCAGCAAAACCATAGTTACCGTAATGAGGCAGAAAAAAAAGAGATGGGTCTGAACCATCCCATGAGTCTGTGAGACTTAAAACTGGTTGAAAATGATGGCCTGTCAAGGTTGGTTCCAGTTCCTCTCAGCTGGCAAGGAGAGGATTGAAACAAAGATGCCACAAATGGAAAGAAACAAAGGAGAAAGAAGAATGATTCCCAAGTGACCTGGATCAAGGGGCAGACTTCAGAACTGCTGAAGAGTGTGTTGGGCAAAAACCTAGGCTTTCCTCAGTCAGCGGAAAAAGCTCTCAGTGCAAATGGCAAGCATGCCCATCACTTCCAAAATACAAGAAAGAAAACCATGACTGTCATATCAACAGAGAGGTTTGGAGGATGATCTTTGGTGACTTTCTCTTGCTGAAAAGACACGTGAAAAGTACGTAAATAGCCTGGACCTAACCTTCTCTCAATGCGCTACAGGATTTTTGTCTTAAGGATGAGAAGGATAAAGATCCAGGACTATTCCTACATCCAAAGTGTGTTCTTCTTTGTTTCCATGCGCCTGACTGCAGCTACTTGTATTGTTTTTGTTGCTTCTTGCTACCCAGGATTTCAGGGCAGTGTCATACAAGCACAGACACAGAGCTAAATCAGATTTTATGCATAGACATGGCATTGCTGGAGGAAGTGGGTGTAAGTTTGTTCCAGCGATCCAAAGCATCTCATGTCCCGAGGAATGATACCACTTTTTTGCAGGGAACTCCTCGGTAAATGTCATCCTTGCTGTTGTCATGAGTTTCCCAGTGATGAAGTCACCAATAAGAGTTGCCTCTCTGGATCCTCACCATAACAGCTGTTCAGGAAGTGACCTTGTTGGCTCCAGAGATGGCCATCGCTATGGTTGGGATGGATGGGATGGGTGGATCTCCCTCTGTTCAGACACAGCCCTTCTGTCCTGAGGTGGATCATTTTAATACTATTCTGAGGGAGCTTTGCTGGCCACTGAAACCACTCATCTTTCAATCTCTTTGGCCTCTCACTCCTACCCAACTACTACTATCTCCCACCTTCCTCCTGATGTTGTTTTTTTAAAAATAGTCTTTATTAACAAGTTTTCCATATTGGATTCAGACACCTCTCTCCAATTTGACCTGCACCTCTAGGCTGGCTGCAGCTACTCTGCCATACAAAAAGAGAGGAAATCCTTCATCCACAATTAGTGATTACTGGTAGCAGGCAGGAAAGGCTTGGAAAATCTTTGAATCCAAGAAGCGTTAGTCAAATCTTACCAGAGTGCACGCTAAGGGGAGTTTTTGGTGACATCTTTGGTGATATCTCCCTGCAGTATGGAGAACTGCAGAGACTATGCAGAGTAGCTTCCAGCTAGAACCAGAATCCAGCTGGGGATATAGCCAGAACATCATCATGATCATTTATGATGCAGAGATCAGTGACTCACCAAGATTAGCCTATCAGGTTAGATTCTACGTGAAAAAAATGCTATGCTCCGTTCCCATCTAAACTGAGAGGCTGGCTGAAGGCGAGAAAGAATGGAACCAGTCCTGAGAGAGTAAATGTGCTGGTAGTGCCTGTCGGCAATCAGCAGCTTTTCCTTTCAAACAGGATGGGAAGCATTGCTGCTGCCTTCACTTGAGGTGAGGGAAGGGCTGATGCTTATTCGTTTTTTCTTCCATGTTCATGCAAGGAAACAATCAAACCTGTATGGGGATCCTTGCCATCACATCAATAAAGAGCATTCTTTCTGGCTGGAAGGAAGGCTCCCCAGAGACTAGGGGTCAGCCTGGGCTTATCACTGGTATTTCTACTCCTGGTACAAACACTTTAAAGTGCCAATATTTATTCTTTTGCCTCCCCTTTCTTTTGTAGTTTCAACCATCTGGCTTGTCAATTGTTTCAAGAAGTGCTAATTAGAAGCTGAAGCTGAGCCAGTGAGGCACCTTCATTGCATAGCAAATTCACTGCTGGGAAATATTCAGTGGAATGAAAAGCAAATATGGTGACACATCATATTCCCAAGCACCCTGAAAGCCCACCAACTCTTCAGGGAGCTCTCAAAGCTGCAGAGACGAGGAGTGGGTTAGCCTTCTAAGATAAAGATCACTTACACTTGAAACAGCATCCACAAATTTAGAGTCCTGATTCTCCAGCCTGATACCAACTGCAGCAAACTCACAAAGAGCAATCCCTCTGAAACCCTCTGAATTCCTGGTGCTGCTTTGTTTTCTTGTTTGATTACCACATGCACAAACATTCTGCATGCTCTAACCCTGTTGTTTCAGCACTCAACCTTGCAGTGCTGGGTCAATGAATAAATTAAGGAGCATGCTTCTATGACAAACCAAAGCTTTTGAGCCTTTGCTGCTTTTTTGTCTGTGGCTGCTTCACATAATTGTCCAAGGCCGTGTGAATCCTGACTTTGTGCTGATTCACCCATTCCTGAAAGGGACGTGGTTGCTTTGAGGACCTATTCTGATCCTTCGCTCATGCCAATAATGTGGGAAAGGCTTCTCTCATCTCTAGAGGCCAGATTAGTGTTATTGTACACAACGGAAGGAAATGGAAGACCATCAGTTGGCCTCCTCTGGAGCCTTTCTGCCATGAGTCTCTTGCTCAGACCACAGCTGCAAAAGCAAACAGATAGAGAGAGTCCAGGAAAAACATGAGAGTCATTCAACACACAGTGATGGCTGTGGTTCTCCATAATGCCTCTGTTCTCCTGCTTTGACCTCCATACCAGAGAAATGACTGGCTGTTGTCTTCCCAAAAGTTACTGCGATTCCGCCAGGTATTTGCATACAGCCCCACAACAATTTTAAACAACATATTAAAATGCAAATGAGAAAAATATAAGGCTCCAGAACAAAGAACAAGGACAAAGCTGATTTTCAAATTGATTCAATAAATATAAACAAGGAGCAGCATGCTATAGTAAGCAATTTCTCTGTGCAGACAAGATTAAATCAGTTAGGAAGGAGGGGGCACGAGCAAGGGTAGCAGTGGCTGTCAGGAGGCAAGCTGCCAGAGGCTGATCCTGAGTGAGAAGGGAAAATGTGGGTGATGCCAGGCACTAATTTACTACCAGTTGCTGTTTCTGATTGCTTACTTCCCACTCACCCTCTTTGCCTGAGCTTACAAAGCAGCTGCCAGCAGCTGTGGGCAACAGCATGACATTAGACAGGACATCACTGCACCAGGTACGCCCATACCAAGGGAGACCTACAGTCAGGGATACCAGCCGCAGAGGACACAGCAGGGTGGGAGCATCGCCACTGGTGAGGCTGGCATCCCACAGCATATTTGGATTTGTGTGGCATGCTAGCAACATGGAACAGGTCATTTATGGGTTGGAGGCAGAAGAAAAGAGAGAGAGGAGTCCACTGCTGGAGCAAGACCAAAACATGCACACATTCATGTTTCCATTGGCGAATGGTCATGCAGAAGGACAGAGGGAAAAGTGAGCAGTCATGCCTGGGTATTTCTCTCCAGCTAAGCACAGTAACCAGCCCTCCAAGCCCTTCCTCCTTTGGCCCTCAAGAACCGCTCCAGTCAAGACCTGAGCTGGGATCCCAGTGAGTAGCATCCAGCCTCTCGGAGTGCTGTGGGGCTGCATGTTACCCACTCCTGGTCCTGGCGCAGCTCTCTCATGCAGCGTTTCTTCACCACTCCCTCCTCCCCGGCCTTGGCCACAGAGCTGACCTTCATCTCTTGGGCTTCCAACACCTTCTTGCCATCCCAAGCCCAGCTGCGCTTGGTGAAATAGTTGACGGTGGCAAATTCGATCAGCGCAGAAAACACAAAGGCGTAACAGACGGCTATGAACCAGTCCATGGCCGTCGCGTACGCCACTTTAGGTAAAGAGTTTCTTGCGCTGATGCTTAGGGTGGTCATGGTGAGGACGGTGGTGACACCTGTGGAAACACAGCAGGAGGCAAGAATGGTGTGAGACCATACACTGATACCCATCCAGTTTCTCCTCAAAGCACGCAGTTGGCATTTCTATCATGTAAATTTAGGAGCCATCCTCTAAGCCACGTGGCCCACATTCCCACAGCAATTAAGGGAGCCTTACCCAGCACAAGTCCATGCTGCAATTCATAGAATAACAAAATAGTCCAGTTGGAAGAGAAGTCAGCTTGTCCAACCTCTGCTTGAATCGGGACCAACTTCAGGTTGCTCAGGACCTTCTCTAGTTCAGTTTTGAGTATCTCCAATTCATATAATCACTGGCAAACATCTGCATTAGGATGAGATTAATCTCCCCCAAACTCCATCAACAAGAGCTCTGCTCCCTATAGAAGAGTCCTAGCTCTTAGCTAGGCACCCGCATTCATTTCCTCGTCTGCTAGTAAGTTAGGTTGCATGCTGTTAGACCCACATCCCTCGTGTAAAATATGTCATGGAGAAGCCTCTGGTTGCTTTTGCAATAAAATAAAAATAATGAAATAACAGTAAAAAGGACAGTTGGAAACTTCATGGAGGACTAGAAGCTGGCCACTCTTCCAATATGGCTCTCAACATTTTGGAAAGTGTCTTGTGACCTGCGTGGATGGACACCTGGGATCTTGGGTCCTGCTGGCATGGCCAGGCACCTGTCAATGGCCCAAGCTGGCAGAACGATTTTTCACAATGATTTTTCTTAATAAAAGATTTGTTGCAAAATGCCTTTTAAAGCTTTTTTCATTAAAGCAAGCAACCACTGCTATCCATTTTCCCCAGTAATGTGCTTTTCAATTAAAAATGCATTACAAACTTTATAAAAATACTAATTTTCACTTCCCTTAAGCTATACTCCTGGTAATTGAAGAGTTTCAATAATATTGTTGATAATACCTTCTGAGGGGCAAAAAAGAGGAGTAAACAATTGTAGCTCTCATTATTTTCTTAATAGGAAAGCAAGGCAATTTGGGAGCAAAGACATTTTTCACAAAGGTGGTACCATATAACCCCTCTCTGCTCGGTGATTTTTGTCCAATACACTTTCTGTTAAGCAGTATCTGCTGGGCACTGTTATTTCCAGGAAACACAATCCTGCAGCATCACACCTCGTCTGTTGAGTGTGTGTGTGTAGATCCTGAACTAAAGGTCTTGGCAGGAAAGCACAAAGCAATTCTGTTATTAAATGTTTGTAAAAGCTATTAATACATGTGCATTGCCAGTCTGACACTGCCCCAGAGAGAGGATCTGAAACCATCTGAAGAAAATAACAATATATTTACGATGTGGTTATAATGCCTCAGCCCAGGAACTTTCATGCAGAGCTCTGACCAGGGGCACATTAGCAATTTCAAAGAAGATTTAAATGCCTCTCCACGTACCTACCTCTCCTCAACTGAAAAGCCAATATAGATAAGCAGACACAGCCAAATGCATAGAGTTACATAATCAATACCTTGTCTACTGTTAATATTTATGGCTTGGCTTGTAGCAGAAACATGGACAGGAGTATTTTTGCAGAGATTCAGTGGAAGCAGGGGCACTGGAAAGACGGAGCTATTCTGGGAAATGGCCAGCAGCTGGTCAAAGCCTGGAGAAAACCAGCTCTGATGTTCAGCCTATTTCCCATCACTTTCTCCTCTTTCTCCCCTGACTTGAGAGGACGCCCCTGTGCAACCAGACTCACCAAAAACTGTTCGGGCAGGAACAGACTCCCTGTTAAGCCAGAAGGAGACCTGGGATAGGATGACTGTCATAATGCACGGTAGGTAAGTCTGGATCACAAAGTACCCGATCTTCCTCTTGAGGTGGAAGTGTGTAGTCATGACGACATACTCCCCTGCAGAGACAGCCAGTTAGAGATGCTGAGCCAACGGTGCTTACCAGGATGGGGCCAGCTGACCTCCAATCATCTTAAACCGCTAACATCTTTCCTGAACAAAATTCCAAGTTCTCAGATGAAACTGCAGTGTGTGTGTGTGCGCCATATTGTTACTGGCTGGCATTCCCTGGTATCTTACAGTACTGTAGGCCACCCTAACAGCCGTGCGAAGGAGGGCTACACTCTGCAGCACACTGTCAGCACTGACTTTGTACATCATGCACACGCACACACAACTGCTGTGCCATGCCAGGAGCGCGCGCCAGTGTAGCCTGGGTGACTTCCACATAGCATTTGTCCTTTCAAAACACTTCTCTGGAGTCTTCTTTAATTCACTACAAAATGGTTGTGGGATAAAGGCAAATCAAGCCAATAAACAACCAGGTGATAGGTTTTCCCTGTTTTCCCTGTTTTACCCGAGGCACAAGATGCCTCTGGGGGTCTCTCCTGACCCAGCTCCCATCCCTTTTCTGTTCCAGCCCAGGCAGCCACATTGTGGGTAAGATCCCTTAAGCCTAGAGACATCCTAATAGTGCTTCAGTAGGATTTCAGGACAAAGAATTTTATTTCCTCTGACAATCCTGATAACATTCCACCTTTCCCCACTGTAACCATCTCAAAAATCAGGGCAAGTTCTTGTTGTTAAAGGTCTGACTGTAAACCAAAGAAGCAGCTGACCCTGTTTTCTCTCAGTGCCCTATTTCTCCGTTCAAAGCTTTGGATATTTTGTTGGATTATTGTGCTTTTTTGTTGTGGCTCTGCTAAATCATTACACACAGGAGCCTTTAGCAGCTTTCTTGCCATTTCAGGTTATTCATCTGTACTGTGTTTTACTACAACTTAAGTAAGATGCGCCAGATATTATGACATTTATTTCCCGGGATCCCCACATTTCCCCAAGGGAGGTGATACGAGTTGTTACAGACAGACACTATTAAAATCAAATGCACCAGAGAGGAAATATCCTCGAATGAGAGAACTACTGGTGCATACAGAAGGAAAAAAAAAAAAAAAAAAAAAAAAAAAAAGAG
>NW_010416655.1:0-3022 GCF_000710305.1 Buceros rhinoceros silvestris | reverse complement strand
AAAAAAAAAAAAAAAAAAAGAAAAGAAAAGATGGGAGACACACATGAGATAACAGAAGCTATTGTTACCTGGATTCAGAGGGGAAGGGAGGAGCAGCAGATGGGAGAGAAAGATGATTAATATTGGTCATTAAACAGAGGAAACATTTGTTTGGGATAATCTTCTATTAGCTATGATAATATTTGTGTAAGCAGATGCAGTGAAAATCACACTGAACATTATGTTGCATTTGCCTCCCCTGCCCACAATGCTCTCTTGAGGGACTGGAAAGGGATTCAAGACAAATGAACTCACAGTACTAAGAACCAGCGGGGCAAGGAGGGGCAAATTTTCCACAAAACACATCAATTTTAGATGCCTGAAATATTCTAGAGAATATGGGCAATAAGGCTCTTTCAGTGGAAACCACCTAAAGTTAAACCTCTACTGCCTCTTGGTGACTGCTCCAGATGTCCCTAGCCATATTCTCCAACAGAACACGGCTTAGGACATACTGTGGTGCTCACTGCCCTCAGGTGCTGCCTCTGTAATTATGCCAAACTGTGGCACTCAAAGCCCATGGGTTCCTCTGTCTGACAGTGTGCTCAGCCCAGGCATCACATCGTGATCCCACAAGTACCTGTGCTGGATCGAACGGTTTCTGTCCCAACAACATGGCCCAGCAGGTCATACTGGTTCAGGCGAGATCCACCCTTTGCTACTTCCACTGATTTATCCTTCCCCAGTGTCCAGGTGTAGATCACCTCTGTCTTCGTGTAAGCATCTGTGGAGAAGAAAGACGAGGTCTGTGCGTCTGCCTGACCTAAAATACATCAAAATTAGCCTGTAGCCGAATTAATCCCTGGTGTGCATTCCTCAGAGCCACAAGGCTGAACACAGCCGAGCACGGCCACAGACCAAGGCAGTTCAGCAAACTGTTAAATCAAATGAGCAAAAGGGAGCTGGGATTTTTGGAAGGAAACTGGAATAAGGGGCAGAGCACTGTTGTTGAGAGACATGCTGTCCCCTTGACATGCTGACTCTGCAAGGTCTGGCTCCAGGCAGAGACCAGATAGGAAGGCATCCAGACCAGCAGGCTGTTAGAGCAGCAGGACAGCCACAGCCCTGCCATGCCAGGGACTGCGAGAGTCATGCTAGCAGCAGCTGGTGAGAAAAGCTAAATGCAAAAGGGGTCGAATTTTAGGTTAAGGAGAAAAAGTCAAAAATCTATACCTTAATTCAGAAACAACCCTTTCCAATCCTCTCAGCTTTGGAGGTGGTGTGCCCTCCCATCAAGATGCTTTTTTCCCTATATGACCCTGTGCTTGCCAGACTCCCAGCCAATACACCAGACAGCGAGGGGGGGCATTGCTGAGAAAGCTTGCCTCTACATCACAAGAGAGACAGCAGGCAAGTGCCACTGGACTGCTGCAGGAGGTAGTGCTGGGCTCAGTACCAAGGCATCTTTCCAGGAGCTTGCAATTTTCCTTCTCCATCCCACCTGCCCAACTCTCCATATGCAAATACCTCTCTCAACGCACGCAGTCACCAACACATTCACGGCCTTTGTGGTCAAACCCCTTCCCAACAGCACCTGCATGCTCTTGGTTTTGCCAGTCCCACGGTATCTAGAAATTTGAGTCTTTCCAGACTCTCCTAGGAGCTACTTCTCCCTACAATGCCCAAGCTTCCTATCCATATCTATTCTTCACCAGTTTTTTAGGTGAGGACAAAGTACACTAAAACAAGTTTTTAGTTAACTTTTACCACCAGCTTCTCCTGTTAAAACCTTAAGGAATTCTTTGGCTGGGGTCAGGTCAAGCAATGGGTCAGATCTATCACACAAATGTCTGAGCTGCTGCTTTGTGGAAGATTGTGTCCTGAGACGACCAGATTTCTCCAATCTTTTTAAAACAGCCACTGTTTTCCCTGCATTTTAGGTTTTTGCAAACCTGTTAAATACTAAGCAGGCACTGCGCAAAGTGTGGGTAGTGGTTTTGATGATCAGCCAATGTTTTTCAGCATGTCACTGTGCTGCCTAAGCACTTCTGATGCAGGCTGACACCTCTCAACCAATGTACAACACTCTGCTTTTCCAGTCCTTCCTTCCAGCTCTCAACGTGCTTCTGGAGACCTCCATCCTCCGTCAGGCATAGTTTTGTACAGGTCTGCCAAAGCTCTTCCCCCTTGATGGGCAGCACCTTCTGCTCTAGTAGTCATAGTTCATCCACCGCCACTCTCAGTGTACAAAAGAAACTTGCCCACAGTTTCATTGCCATCGTCCCTGAAAATGCAGTTGTCTACATATCTCGTTGTCTGGGACAGAAGCGTATCTGGTGTCATGTAGGCAAGGTATGGATGCTTGGAACATATTTGATGCCATGAATTTGTTTCAGTTCTGCTTCACACCTCTCTTGCAATGCAGTCTAGTCCAATCCAAAGAGGGACAGTTCTTTGACATGTGGTGGAGCTGGTAACTTCAACAACATCTTCTGCTAGCCTAGTCTCAGACAGCTGCTTAGGAACAGTTGTTCTCTGCTGTGTACATCTATCTTTTAGGGAGCATGGTGATAGCCATCACCTTCACTGCGCTTGGTCCAGGGAATGATGCATGCAGGCAGCTGAAGCTATCTGAAATGCCTGATGCCCTTACTTCTCCTGCAAACTCTCTGCCTTCCAAAGCCGGGTGGCTGCCATGGTGGCACATGGACAGGAGGCCACCGATGACCTATTCAGGTTGTGGGGATCATTGGGAAGTGGTCACTGAGGTAAATTCAGCTATCCTTTAAACAGTACGTGTCTGGCCCTGGCATAGTCCTTCTACTTACAAAGCTGACCCATTCTAAGCTTCCTGCAAATGAGCAGCTTCCAGCTGTTGACAGCTTTTTGGTGCAAACGCTAGTTTAATCCTACTCCAGCACAGGAGAGGTAAGCTTAGATGATATGTGGATGAGTGCTTCAGAAAGAGCCATACTAATGTTAATCAGGGACAGCTCTCTGAGCTGCTTGTCACAGCATCACAGAATCACAGAATCATCTGGTT
>NW_010416654.1:3531-5603 GCF_000710305.1 Buceros rhinoceros silvestris | reverse complement strand
GGGGAACCCCAAACCCAAAAACTAAACAGGTAACAAGCTCATCTAAACATCCCTGATGTTTATATTTGGAGAACCAGTGAAACTGAAGGGGCTTGTTGTGATAGAAGAAAGGATCAGCATGTACCCCGGAGAGGAGTTCCTGACGGGAAATGGCAAAAAGCGTGCAGAAGGAGTTAGGCTGTCTACTGCCATCCTTGGATCCAGGGTTCAATGGGAGTCAGAGCCAAGATGCAGATCATAGCTGAAATCACAAGTTCAGTTCGTTACTCTGTGTGAGACAGGAGATTCCAAAACAGCCTTCTTTGCAGAGACATCATGACATCATGAAAAAGAGAAGAAGCTTCAACTTCTCTGAAAGTAGTGAGCTGATCATATTTTAAAAGTTTTCATCCCTTCCTGCAGACTTTCCCCAAACATTGGGGAAAAAAAAATAAAAAAGAAGTGGTGGGTTGTTAGTGATGTGGTTGCCACTGCATCCTCTCTTGCCTCTCAGTCCTGCGCTCACCATTCTCAGCACTGCTGCCTTGGCAGCAAAGCTGTCCCACACACCCTTCTAGAACACAGCAAACCCCTCTGAAATGCCGTTGACTCTGCTGGAAGATGTACAGACCCCCAGGAAACAAAGTTCACTCTGCTGGAAGACATATAACACTCCAGAAAAGGTAGTAACTGAGAAAAGATCATAACACACATGAGTCTGTGGCCTCAGGGTGTTTCCAGCAGACTGCAATGGGGAGAAACTTAATCCTGAGTTGGACTGGATGATATGGACACTTTTTTCAGGGCAAAAAAGCAGAACAATGAACAGTGCTTTGGAGTGGAAATTTTAGGACAAGTCTAACACTGCAGAGCCAAAGAAAGAGGACAGGGTGGGATATGGGACGTAGATTTGGGGATATTTGTGAGGTTTTTTATACCCTCTTCTGTGCTGGCAGACCCAAAAGTTTCTGTAACAAAATGTTTGACTGGTGACACACTCTAAGGGGTTGCTCTGGCAACCAAGGGATAGGCAGAGACTCACCCTGTGTAGCTCCTCCTCACTGAACAGACTGTGCTGATTACAACCCCATTCATTTCCGCAAGGCCATTTCTGTGGTGCCCTCAGCAGCTTCTCAGAGCTATTCCTGACTTAACTTTCCCAGATCACTTCTGGGCATGTGATGGGAGATCATTGGGGAGGGTATTAGTGTCGTACATAGAGATACAAAACACTTCTGTCATACTGGACCTGAGAGGCCGACACATCATTGGTTTTATAGAACGTTCAGCAATCTGGTATACTCAAGGGCAAATTCCAATGTGTTTCTCTTGTAGCTGGGAGAACTCAATCAAAAATAAATCTGTCCATGAATGTCTTACACTCTCCATTCAGAAAATGAGGATGTAGTCAGCAGTGACTGTGTAATTGAAGGGACATGCTCAGTGGCAGAGACAGGAAACAATCCTGTCCTTCAAGATAGCTTCCAGTTTCACATACATGAAAGTCAGCACCTCTCTTTCTGTACATTTTCCTCTTTCCACCATCTCACTTAGATTCCACTACTGTGAGGATCCCACAGTCAACAACCCATTAATATATGTCCCTAATATATCCCCAAACTTAATTGATCTATTTCCCATTGAAGATACCAAGGATCTTGTGGAAGAAATTGTGAAGCCATCTCATTAGAGTATCACAGAACCTAATTAGGCTCCTAGCACAAGTAGAGACCTACATCTTCTTGTCCATCGTTTGGAGGTGACACCTATCCCTACTGATGGCAAAGGAATGCAAACTGAGGGCACCTGCTTTCAGTGCTGGATGAGTGCTGTACCAGGAAGGACTCACCTGCCCCACTACCTAGATTATTTCTACCCTCCTTATACACACCTAGCCTATTCTCTCCTTTCTCCCATCCTACGCTCTGCCTTCTCTTGCTTGTTTGTTTTTTAACGAACCCCTCTGTGATTGTTTTTCTCCAATCCATTCATGCCTCTTCCTCTTTTTTATAAGAGCTGAGCACCACCAAACTATTGAACAAGACACTGGAAAAAAAGTCCTTTCTGGTTTTCTAGTAGGAATTGGAGGGAAA
>NW_010416654.1:0-3422 GCF_000710305.1 Buceros rhinoceros silvestris | reverse complement strand
AAGACCACCTGAAGCCTCACTGGTGTTCATGCAGGGATTGCAGAGACTTACTGACTACTTGGTGGAAGTGGAGTACCTGACAGCTTTCTCTCGTGCATGGAGAGCTAAAAAATTGTCTGAATGTAATTTATTTTCGGTGGACTTCCAGCTTTCAGTTAAAAGTCACATATCTGAAACAGTAGCAAGGCTCCTGCCAACTTCCAAGCCCTTACACAGACTGCGAAAACCTGTTAGCAGTGAAATAAACCTTTTCTTTCTTTCTTTTCTAAATGTTGAAAAAAAAACAGATGCATTTTCTCCCAACATTTCTGCTGCATTTTCTCCTATGTTAACTGCTGAAAACAGTTAACATACTCCTAGGTGAAAATCTAAAAACCAATGAATGTCAAATATCTCAAAGACAAAACATCTCATCTTGAAACAGAGAACTCTGGGAAAGAAAACACGACAAAACAAAAAAAAAGCAAAAAAATACAGAAACCTTACAAAGACACTAAGAACCTCAAATGCAGTGGATGTTGTAATGTGTTGAATGACCTTAAACATGTGTTTCCTATAAATTCATCCATTAAGCTTCTCTCAAATGTGCCTAGCATGTAGCCCTTGATTTCTCTAATTAATCACCCCACATAATTATTTAAATTGTATGAAATTTTCAGTTACCCAAATTTATAAAGCAAAAAGTGAACCCTTGTTTTCCAAAACATAATAAAAAACACCCTGAGTGGGATATATAACAGCTCTGATTAAATTATGGAGGAACCTGGAACCAGCACAGAGCTATTCGAAGCAAGCTGGCACTCTGTTCAAGAAGTAAGTCAAATTACTGGAGGAAAATGTATTTATGGGAAAGGAAATCAGAAAATTTCCATTAGGAACTACGACCACGGAATTAATAGCAGGGATAAGTAATGTCTCTTTGGTTTCATTTGCTTAGCAAGAAGCAGCAGCTTCTATTTTACTCCATCACAGCAGGGTCATTAATAGCGACTTTTAAACTCTAGTTAGATTTCTTTTAGCCTGTTGAGACATCCTAGGGATTCTTAGCTATTTTCAAAATGAGTTTGACTAATTGCATTAGGCCCCGTGTTGGAATCTTAAATATATTGAAAGTAACTGGCATTTCCATGTAAGGTGATAACATGCTGCTGTTTCCAGACCTTATCTAATGACACTGGGTTGTCGATGTTTTATTAATAACAGCAGCTGCAGCAGTAAATCACTCATTCATAATGATTTCAGGGGAGATACTTGATGCATACTGAGAGTTCTGCCTTCATCTCTTGGATGATGCCAACACTGTCAGTTAACATAAGCCCATTCTCATACCTCGATCGCCCCTCCCTTCTCTTGTGTTGCCTGCACTCAGGCACAGAGGACAGCTCTTTGTAGAGAGATTCAAAGCCTCAACACAGCCCATTTCACCCTCTCTTTGATGCAGTCTGATGGGTCACACAAGGTATGTCTGCCACCCAGCTCTCACAGAAGACACTGGATTCTCTTTGTCCCTTAGAGAGTCCATTGGACTGGAGATCCAGCAAGGCTGCCAGCTGGCAACGAGGTCAGCAGACACATGAGCTCAGGATGCCCAAACCTGCTCCAATATTTACTCTTCTTCCAGAAGGAGTAAGTTTTCTCAATTCTCTTCAGAATAGCAGAGAAGAAAACAATCACTTTCTTTCTCCATCTCCCCTGTATTTTCTGTAATGCTTTTGGCATAGGTGCCCTGATAAGCAACAGCATCCTGAAATAGGACATAGTTGCGCAGCACAGTGCACAATCTGGTTTTTCATCACAGCTAAGTCAGCCAGGCTTTTCTGAAATGCATTGAAGAACAGAAAGAGTCACCTTTGTGAGCTGTATGTTGGTAAGGAGGTTGTTATTCTGTGACTGCCTCACAGGGATGCTTTCTGTATTAATACATGAAAAAAAAATGTATGTTTCAACAGAGTCTGTTAAACAACATACAACAGCTCTGCATATGCATGGCATGCTTGCATATGACCCTGTCCTGAATCTTTCTTTCTCCTGAACTTTCATGAATGGCGAAAACTGCCAATGCAATTAAAACTTTGGCTCCTGTGTCATTCTTGTTCCTTTTCCAAGGGGCAAACCGCTAGCCTCATCAGAATTCTGCCTGCTACTGCTATTGAAAACATAATTTCATAAACAAGTCTCCTTCCCAGGAGAAAGGAGAAAAGGCTGATGGGCTGCAGATACGTAAGGTCATCTCAATCAGCATTCCAGCGCATATGGGAAGCAGAGATTTTTTCAATAAGTCAAGGACTTTGAAAACTGCTTTACCGTGCACTGGGAAGAGAATAGTGTTTGAAGCTCAGATGCCTTGACTATTAGGAATAAAATGAAAATTGTTCTGTAAATGCTTTCCAGCTAAGCTTAAAAGCTCATTTCAGAAAGTCCTGCTGGTTAAACAACAGTGGAAGTTCCTGACTTTCTGATCCTCTGACTTGGTACCATTTAAAACAATTGGAGAACGTGTCTTTTATTTCGACAGTGATCAGTCTCAGAAGTTGGGAGAAAGGCTCAGATTTGTGACGAAAGAACATGCAAGATTGTTTGAGCTTTGTCTAGCTGCAAAAATCTCCTTACTCATCACGCATCTTGTTATAAAGATCTTCTGCGTGGCTCTTTCATCAGTCACAGATTCAAATTCTGTATATGCTGCAGTTCTTCATCTCACATTCTCTCCAGTCACTCAGAGGTTCAGACCATGGACTCCGGTGCCTAACTGAATGTGCAAAACCTGGGTGATGTACCATGGGATTTCAGCATGTCCTGCACCTCATTCTGGTGCTGTGCCAATGAAAGGTGGATTTTCTCAGCTTGGGTATGAAACAGAAAAAAATTAAACTTTGGAAGGATATAAGTCTGACTACTCCTCATTAAACAGCTCAGCCAAAATGTCTTTTCCTGCAGCAAAAGGGCTAGGTGGGAAATTCCGTCCCACCTGTGACTGCAATAAAATAAGTTAAATCACTCTCAGCAGCATCTTTGCAACCGGATACCCTGCGTCACAGCTTCATGAGAGAAACCACTAAAGGTGCATTTCGATACACCTGAAAAGAGAGTGTGATCAACTTCCACAGCAGCGGACAAACTCGAGTGCTGCTTTGCTGTTACCATGCCTGTTACCTGACCTAGGAAATCACATTACTACTGTTTACTCTGTGGATCCAAGGACTAACTTGCTGGGTGTCCAAGCCTGGGTGTCAGCAGCTGGAGCTGCAGGGCAGCCCCCAGCAGAGCTGGGGGCACTGGGGAGGGCAAACGGTTATGAGAAAGGGCCCTGGGCAGCCCGGACAGAGGAGGAGGGAGCCCAGGAGGGAGCAGGAGCAGCGGGAGCAGCCGCAGCACAAGGATGCAGCAGGGGGAGGGATGGGGAAGGGCCCGGGCTGGCACAA
>NW_010416653.1:13397-23304 GCF_000710305.1 Buceros rhinoceros silvestris | reverse complement strand
CCTGCCGCCGTCCCCGGGCCGGGCGCCGCGCTCCCCACGTCCATGGCGGAGCGCCTCCCGCCCACCTGGGAGGGCAGCTGAGGAAACCGTGCTGGCCTTGGCCTCGGCCTCAGTCCTGGCTGGGCTTGTTCCCCCGCTCCGTGCCAGGAGAGGCTTTGTTTCGGGTTTTCTTCTTTCAAAGTTAACTGTGTTCAGATATTTCCTGTAGTAGTCTGCTCTTTATTTCATCCATTTCTCTCAAGACCAGCTTGATGGAGTTGGATCTGAAGAGGTTCTTTGTAAACTGTTTGGGAGCAGCTTAGCTTTCTGCATTTGCCTAGGCGTTTATGTGGTGTGGCCTGAAAATAAATGCAATTTTTTTTAGCTATGCAGCTAGTTCTGTTCGTTTTGTGAAGTCATAGACAGCTTCTGCGTGTGCGATTAAATGCGTCCTTCTGCTTGTTTAACTGGGCTGAAAACGAGAACTCTAAATCAGGGTGTCACTCTGTAAGGAAAATGATTACAAAGTGCATGTAGCCTGCTTCAGTGTGTCCACGGCATTGCTCCGGGCAACATGTCTCTATAATTGGAAGGGTTCGTACAAGATAGCTTAATTTGGCACACAAATACTGGTTTGTACGTGCATCAGTGTTAAGACTGCTCAGTAAATACTATACAGACTGTTATTTATAAAGCTTTTTACTAAGCTGTGTTTAAACATTCAGTAGAGTTGGTGTTGCCTCCTCGGGATAGAAGGGAATGGACTGTGTTGCAAAGTGTCAGGTGAAAGGTGGTCCTTGTCCAGCAAGCGAACACACCTGAGTGGTTGGAACCAACAAACAAATAGTGGATTCTAGGGAAAAAGTTCTTTATTTCATTAGCAGTGGGGGCAAGGAATCTCAGTAGATGCTTAATCACCCTGGCTGTTAAGCACTGTCAGGTTTGGACTTTGTAGGTTTCCTGGAAAAGGAGAGCTGTGGCGGATATGGAGCTCAGGCATCTGGAAAGCATGAGAAGATATGGGGAAGGCTCTGCTTTAGAAAGCTGAGCTGGTAGAAAGGGGGAGTCTGACAGGGCTGATAGGAGTTTCCATGGCCTCCCTGAAGCTGTGGCCCATGCCTTACTGGAATTTACCATTTAATTTCTAGAAACCAGTTTTGGAGCACTAGAAAAGGGGAAATTGGCTTCCTGCTACCTTTGATTGGTATCTTGCAAAACCTTGTTTTGGAGAAAACTTGATTGCCAATATCAGGTGTTCCCTAGAGCCTCTTCTGGAGCCTCATCTATACATTAGCGGAGGGTAATGGAGATATGCTGTATTCCCTTATAGGCAGATGCAATGTCCCGGGAGAGTGAAGGGTTTGGGTTTTTTACAGGAGATATTCCTCCTTTTGGTTTTAGTAGTGATATATGTGGAAATTTTTTTGTTGGGTTTTTTGTTTGTTTTTTTTTTAATATAGATATGTTGCATTACCTTCCCAGCTGTGTGCTGAACCCTGCATGCTGTCAGCATGTTGTTTGTATTTCTTACGGCAGATGTGGTTTCTTTTTGGGGCGGGTTGTAGCCCATCCTGCTATAGGTTTAAAAGTAAGCTGTAGTTCACACCTGGAAACTTCTGATCAAATTCTTTTAGTCTTTCCCTGAAAACCGTGTCTTTTTTCCTCTGAAAATGGGCATGCTCGCTTCCAAGCCAGTCTTGCTTTGTACATAAATCTGAATTTTGAAACTTGGCTTTTAAACAGAAGGCTTGTTGAAATGTCAGCTATGCTCCTGGGTTTTAGCTGTACACTTTCTACATGCCTGGATTTGTTTTTTTTACTTTAGCGCTGTTAGCATTGACTCTTTCTTGCAGAAGCTCGGTCAATGTCTCCTTTGCATTAACTAACTGAAAAACATGTTTCTGTATCGGCTGTGCTCTGAGGGTCACGTCTGAGAGAATGAACAGCACTGAGTACTCTTACCTGTAACATATTACAAGCTCTAATCCAAGGTGTGAAGCAGGGAAGCTAATAGTCAGAGGTGGTTTGTGCAGCTTGAAGTAGTACTCTGAAGAGCAGCCATGGGTGGAATTACCTTTTCAGGTTTATGCTTATTTCCGTGTTTAACTTGGAGAGTAGAGCACAGTTAATCTTTCCAAAATGTATTTCTTAAAGTATCATCCCTTAAAATATTTTTTTTCATGCATGTGAAGGATAACCAGGTTCATTTTGAAATCTGCTGTAGCCGCTGGAAAGAGGGGAAGGAGAGCCATGCACATGGCAAGGGTTGTCTTGTTTTCCACCAGCTCGGTAGCCAAGCTTTCTATCTGCGTAGCTGGTGGGCAGAAGGAAGATAACTTTCCTGTGGTGGACTAAGATGAGGCAACTGGTTTGTTTGCAGTTCTGTCAGATGAATAGTTCCAGCACTGTCTGCTGCTCCTGCAGCCTTCTGGAGCACCATTATGCTGCCAGCTGAAATTGGCCCCATCCTTGGGTAGTTTCATTGCTTCCCACAAATATCTTGAGTAGTGGCATTGAAACAAGCCAGTTTTTACTAGCTGCTGCTTGGGCCAGGTTTGCTGTGCTGAAACAGTAGGGCTTTTTGTCAGTGAAGTCAGAAGGACATCAAGAGCATTATGTGAAGGTCGGGAAGTTGCACACATGTCTATAATGGTTAGAGCCCACTTGTCAGTGGAAGGCTAAAATTTTGCAAATTGCTGTCCCAGAACTGCAGAGTCATTAAAGAGAGGTTGTGTCTTAACATTGATTACCACGCTTTGTAGTAACCCTCGTGACAGCATATGGAGCAAGTAAAATTATCTCCATTGCCCAAGAACACAGAAGGAATCAGTATTTTGGTGAGATAAATGTCTTAAAGTGTTGGCATCTTAAGGCCATGCCAAGTGTGTTTCTCCCCTGCCATGTGGCTTTGTATTTATGCTTCCCACCATACACCCATGACAGGTATGTGAAAGCAGAGCTGTTCCTTGAGATGTCATTAACCTTCTACTTTTCTCATAGGTATAGGCAGAATACCTTTGTGGAAACAACTAACTAGAAATTTTCACGAAGGAATATATTTAGTGAGAAAGTTGTATTTTAATCAGCTTTGATGTGAATGTATGTGTGGCTGTATCATTACCTTCAGAGCTTCCTAGTGTTCTTATTCAGGGTACTATAACAGTGTTAATGTTATAAATAGCTCTTGAATTAAAAATCCTCTTGTAAACCACTTCTTTCTTTACAACTCTGTAAAACTTTGAAGCTTCCTATGTATTTCATATTCTGACAATATGAAAGTGTTTTTTCTTCTTTAAAACCATTTGAAAAATGACTTCCTTTTTTTATTATGAAGGTTGCTTCATATTTTAACATGGTGTGAAAAAATATGAGAAGTTATCCCTTATCTCTTGAATGAATAGCACTCTCACAAGCACACAAGAAAAAGCAGTTTACATGTGTCCCTGTTCAAAATCTCTTACAAGATTTGGGTTTGCTCCCACTTCTTAACATGAGAAAACACAAAGCTTATGTATTCATCTGCACAGGTGAAGAAGGAAACTGGAGAGTGTCACTGATATGCCAGATGTCTGCCTTGTGAATGTCCATATAAATTCTGCCAGCACTCGGAGATCCTACGTCAGTCCACGTGATCATTTAATGCAGGCGTTCACTTAAGCTGGAGACTTCTCCCCAGTGACACAAGACACTGAATTTGGCACCACAGGATGGAAATGCCAAAGAAAGATCTTTTTGCTTGCTTTCTTTTTTCCCTTTTTTTTTTTTTGGCCAATCTTAGCATACTTTGGAACTCTTCTGATATGTTTCTCAGAATCTTCTTCAAAGTTCAGACTTTTGATAAATCTTTGCCTTGTTGCATATGCTTGCAATACCTGCAGTAATTAACTGTGACTAATGATTTAGTGCATAGGAGACCTTGAATCTGCAGCTTCCATCTTTGGTTTCCAAAGTTCCTTAACTGAATCTGTGTCTGAACAGACAAAAGTCTTATCCTTGCACCTCCCCGTTGGTGCCTTAGGTGTTAGCTGAGTTATAATCTCTGGCTCATGAATTTTGCATTCCTCTTTGTGGGGACACACCTTCAGCAGGGAGCATGAAGAGGAACCTCCCTTAGGATACACTGCAGTCTGGTAACCAGAGGCCTCTGTTGCAAAGTGGAACATATGAGCTTGGATCTTAATAGACAAAGGAGGGGTTGAATTGCAGGTGAGTGCTTTCACCTCAGTGGTATTGTGTGAAAGATAGTGAGTGGTTTCTGCTTTTTCTAACATTTTTTGAAGAAAATAATTATATTCCTGCCCTCTTAGTCTGAGGACTAGATGACATCATCTGCCACCAAGCAGTTATTCCAGGCCTTTGACCTCTGGTCAATAGAAATACTCACCTTAAATCTCTGGAGGGTAGCCAGGTTTCAGACATGCTCCTGTGCATAGTATTTCCTGTTCGCCAGATCTGCTATACCTGGTTTAGTACACAGGGTTTTGGATCACTTTTCAGAGACTCTTAAGACTCCTCGTGTGTTACGCTGGATACAAGGATGCATGACGCAGGCCCTAAGCTAGATCTCTGAAAGTTCTCTGCTGAAGTCCGTTCTTGGATATCAGTCTTGATTCTGTGGTTCGCTGTCGTTCACTCTTATAGAAAAACAAAAGGATTGGAATTGCACTTCATGAGCTCCTATGTGCCGAGTACTATTTTGGGTCAAGCTGTGAGCCTTTTCTGACTACAGTGTGATTCTGTTTTCACTTGCAGTGATGTAGTACAAGAACAGTGAGTAAAACCTAGCACAGGCTGGTTAGGCACATCCTTTGCAGCATCCCTGCAGTGTTTTCAGGCACCTATAGAACCACACATCATACAGTAGTTTTCAACTTTCTGATCTGCAGACCCCTGAAGGCTCCCTTCTGTGCAGAACAGATTCAGTCCTACCAACAGCGACTTGTTTCCCTTAACTGGTCTTCTCAGGCCTGTGTCGTACTTTGACTTCTGGGGTCTGATAGCAGCAGGTTGCTGGTGCCTGGGCAGTAGAAGATGGACCACTGTGGCCTGTGTAGTTTTAAAAGTGAAGTATTTCTGTGGTTTAGAAGGAGTTGCAATTGTGTTAAATCATGGCACATGAGTGATATATTGTGTAATATTTCTGTCTAACTTTTAAAAGTACCTCATGGTCAAGAATTACATAACCTTGAGGTTCTGGGGAAAGGTAGCAGGGCAGGGAATGCCTAATCTCACTGCTTTTCACTGTAGTGCTATGATTTTTATATGTTTTTTTTTTTAAATACTTTAGCACTAAACTAGAAACTCTGCTGTGAAACTCCCCTGCTAATACACCGTTTTGCTCATTTAGCTTTGTAGGAACCTCAAGCAAATCTGACAGTGGTCTGAGCTAGATTATGGAGCGTTATGAAAACATCTTTTATTTCTGATGTTTGCTAGTCTTAGAACTCTTACTTTCCACTGGACAGGTCTTGTCTTATATATTTGCATGATGCGTGGCACAACAGGTCATTGCTATTTCATTGGGGCTGTATCTGCTGTTCTTAGTAGCCGGAAATACTAAAACTTGTGTGGAGCCTTGTGACGCTTCATAGCATTCTGCCATGTTAAAAACTGGTAACTTGCTCCAACTCACCTCTAAACTTGTTGGTAATCCCTGACAGTATTTTTTCTTTCCTCATAAGATGAAATAACATTTCTGAGCCTTTTATGAGGACTTCTTGACAGAAACTTTTTGGAAGCTCCAACAAGGAATTTCATCTAGATTTCTTTTGGAGTTACAGCCTGGCTAGATACAAATATGTTATAAGAGGTAGTTAGTTCTTCTTAAAAATCAATTTCTTTCTGGCTTAAGTAATTTGTGTCTTCCTTGAGCCTGCTTTAAATTTCTTTTGGTCACTTCTTATTCCTTCGTTTCAAGTAAGACTTGCTAGGTTGCGACGTTTATTTTACTTTTTTTAGGACCTTCCCTAATGCAGCAAACATGCCTTCCAAATTCCTTATAATCATCTTAACGAACAAAATGGACACACATTAAGTCAGAACATAGTTGTGTCATCTTTGTACAGATGTTTTTATCAAATAATGTCAGGCCTGTCAGTTTCTTACAGCATCTGCCTTGTCTTTCTTACAGTGCCTGCTATTTTTGTTCTGGGGGGAAAAAGCAACAACCTACGTGTAACTTGACATAGTGAAGATTAAATCCTTGTATTTCTTCGCATGCAAAGACATTGTGTAGTACCTGAATTCAGTCCTTTCTCAGAACCTGATTGCCTTTGTTTGCTCCCTGTGATCGGTTGGGCTATTTTTTCTTTTTTTTTTTTCTTGACTTACTGACCCATGATTTAATAAAATAATAAGGAATTCTATAATTGATACTTTTCCAAATTGCCTCTTAGCCCTCCTGTGTTTAGCTGTCCATTGTGATGTGTTGCTACTCACTTTTCTATTTCTTAGCTGCATTTCTAGCTTTTGAGAGGTACTCGTTCAGCATTGACATCCAGTCAGCCATCCTGGTAGTAGGATTTTTTTGCTTGCTTTCCTGTTCAGCTTCTCATGTAAAGCTACCGGTATTTTTATGAGTTGTGAACTGATGCCCCTAGTGCCGATTGGGAGGACTTGAATATTCAATTTAGGCTTGCTTCACATCCAAGATCTATCATTTAACGTGTGGGTGCTGCTTTTTGCTGTGAAATTTTGACTTCATAATTATACTGCAAGGGTTTTAGCTGTTCTTTTCCAGGTGAATCTTCCCACCCTCAAATTCTGCTTCTGCCTCCTCATCCCTTCTTCAGATCCCAGCTACTGCTCTCTCACCCAGAGGTACAGAGAGATCTGGGCACAGCAAGACAGGTCGGAATTATTTTTGTGGTGGTTGGTGACTCCTGAAAGAAATTAAATTATTTAAAGGTTTGTGTATACGCACAGGGAGAAGGGAACTAAGAGGTCACTGGCCAGAAGACAGAAGGATGATGAGTGGTATAACGCAACTTATTTTTCTTTCTCCTTTTTCTGACCTCTGTGCCTGATGGGGACAGAAAGCAGGATTGGTAAGAGGGCTTAAGGAAGGAGGCAAGACTTGACGCTGAGGCACACTTTGCGGGGGGAGGAAAGCAGGAGGGAATAGATGCTGCTTTCTTCCCTCATGAACCGAAAAATGCGGTAAGCAGAGCTGCTGATTTGAGCTTTCTCCTGTGCTTCCCCTTGCTGCTCTAGGAAACAGGTTTTAGTGTAAATAAATCTTCTTTCTGAAATGTTTTAATTGGAGAGTTTGTGTAGAATTAAAACAGTCTAGTTCTGCTATCACCACACTGTGTATGCAGTACTGCTACATGATAAATGGAGTCTTCTCACTACATTCTTCCATCTTATTTTCATGGCATTTATTCAAATTCTTCTGCAAGGGCATGTTTCCTTAAAGTACTGCTTTCCAGGTATTAACAGATCTCCTAGGCGTGTTGCTGTTGTTCTTCTAGTGCCCACCATCTCTGTGATCACTAGACTTTTCTTTTCTAGTGTGTAAACTATTGTATGAGAGTGGCTGTTTTGTTTTCAAACTCTAACTGATTGCTTTTTAGGTTTGACGTGCACTTGGTGTGGGGTGGCAGCTCTCACCAAGCCTGCCGACTTGGTGGAGGGCTCCCCTTTCAGGTATTAAGTCTGGCTGAACAGTGCAAAAGCACAGTCTGATAATGAAATAGCAATAGTTTGGCAAGATCTGCTGGTTTATCTAGTAATGAAAAAGAACTTCCTTTTCTATGGAACTTAAATTACACACATTTTGGATTCATGTATTACATTTATGCTTTGCCAGAAAAGATGTACAGCATATGTGAAGTGCTTTTTTTTTTTTTTAGGCAATAATGAATCAAACGGACAAAAATCAACAGGAAGTCCCATCATACCTTCATGATGAACCACCAGAAGGTATGTATTAGTTTTCATAGCATCAAGTAAATTCACAGTATTTCATCAGAACTTCAGATCTCTCTTAAAATGGATCTGCAGGCTGAATATGTTTACCTTTCATATAAGTAACAGTAAGCAAGCCAGCCTTGAGGTGGGATGGGCCTGGATTATTGTTCACTGTACTGATAAATTATAGAGAAGATAGGCAGATACCGAAGGATATAATTTGCAGATTAGTTTCCAGAGATGTGAATTGGTCCAGTAGATATTTATTTCTGCTGTTCATTATGAGAAATAGAAAGAGCCTAGCATCACTTTTGGAGACCTTGCAGATTCATAGTGCTTGTGACTTCTAAACAAGATGTGGTCAAAAAATATATGGAACTTTATTACTTCTTTTGGAGACCCTTTTCCATTGTGTAGTTAACTGTGGTTCTAACTGTTGACTTATCTCATGGTTTCCTAAAAACAAACACACACTTGACTTCATTAATGCAGTGGCATCTCGGTCTCTTGAACCAAATAAATCTTAAATTGGTGATTAGATCTGCAGAGGAAATGTAGTTGCAAATGAGCAGAGTTCCTTTCCGGCCTGTGGAACGGCAGGACTCTGAAGAGTCCTGTTTGCATAACATGATGAGAACTGCACTACATCAGAAGCCTTTCTTGGCACATAGGTTGTCCATTCTGTGTTCTCTTGCTTTAAGACCAGATGTGTTGGATGTAGAGGTTGGTGAGTCCCAATTATTCCTCTCAGTTCATTTCTCTTCGATTTATAATGGCCCATTAAAGCTCTGTTTGTTTGTTGATTTGGTTTTTTCCTCAGCTTTTATATGTTGTATAACTGAAAAATTTACTTCACTTGAACAACAATATTATCCACTAACTGTAGCAGAAGGGTTTGAAGTGGAATAGCTCACTCCATCCCTAACAACTAGTAGGCAGGAAATGCAAGTCGAAGATGATGAGAGGAAAGGGAGAAACAAATTTTCGTGGTTCAGTGGTTAAGTTCTTGTATACTTGAACTTGTTACTGTATCATGGTGTGAATACAAAAATCTTTCTTTTTAACCTGGTCCTAAGGATCCCAGAAGCTTTTCTGAAAGCAAATGCAACGCAGGAAACTATGCCCTAATGTGTGTATCTTGAAGTCTAATTTTCAAGGTGCTTTTCTCTTTTTTTTAAAAATTTTTTCCCTTGAAAATTGAATTGCATTTCATACGTGTTAAACCTCACATACAGAAAATGAACAGTGGTCTGATGGTACGCTACAACTAATTCTTCCCTGAGGAAGGCAGCAAAACAAGTGGACGCTTTTTATCTTCCCAGAAATACTCAGTTGGTTTCCCAGATTCAGAGCATAATCAGCAGAGTCTGATCATCACTGGGTATTGCAAGGTTTTACTTAAAATTTGCAAGCAGTTAATGATTTTCTTCTGCATGGTACCTTCTTCAGTATGACAATAAGCAGTTTGAATATGAAAGCCTAAATAGATGGAGAAGGTTGGTATAGTTGGAGTAGAATGAAACACAGCTTGTCTTAATGGAATCTCCATCCTTGAAGAGACTTTTTCCTTTCGTTTCTATTTCACATGCACTCTTCAAGCCTTAGGAGTTTAGTTAAAATGTTGGCATGCCCTTAAAGAACATGCCTGTTTTAAATCTCATACAAGGCCTTCACATGCGATACGCTTACATCATCACGGAAAGATGGCCAAATGGGGATGGAAGGCTACCAGTTCAATGTTGGCAAGGAGAGCAGCTCTCTGAACAGGATGCCAAAAAAACTCCTTAGAGGAAAGGCTCAATTCCAAAACAAATTTGCCATTTTTCATGAAGATATTAATAGTTCCAGTTAGTCCAAATCACACTCAATAAGCTTGGTGTCCAAAGGCTTTAAAGACGCACGTATGTAGAAGCAGCTTTTGTGCTCGTGCTCTCTGAGTGGTGCCATTCTAATGCTTTATTTTCTGCGTTGTAAGTGGCACCAACCTTTGCAACCTATGTTCATTCAAACTCCTGTT